>NW_027140753.1:0-217500 GCF_036365525.1 Heterodontus francisci
TCCCGCTCCCTCCCCCTCTTCATACACATCCACCTCCGCCTCCCTCCCCTCTTCATTCCCCTCCACCAACCCCACCCTCCCCCTCTTCATTCCCCTCCACAATCCCCCTCCCTCCCCTCTTCATTCCCGTCCACCACCCCCTCCATACTTCCCTCCCCTTCTTCATTCCCCATCCACCACACCTTCCCTCCCCCTCTTCATTTCCGTCCACCTCCCCCTCCCTCCACCTTTTCATTCCCCTGGACCAAACCCTCCCTCCCCCACTTCATTCCCCTCACCACCCCCTCCCTCCACATCGACATTCGCCTCCCCCTCCCTCAGCTTCTTCATTCTACTCCACCACCCCCTCCCTCCCCCTCTTCATTCTCCTCCACGTCCCGCTCCCTCCCCCTCTTCATACCCATCCACCTCCGCCTCCCTCCCCTCTTCATTCCCCTCCACCAACCCCACCCTCCCCCACTTCATTCCCCTCACCACCCCCTCCCTCCCCCACTTCATTTCCATCCACCAACCCCTCCCTCCCCCTCTTCATTCTCCTCCAAGCCGCCTCCCTCCCCCTCTTCATTCCCATCCACCTCCCCCTCCATCCCCCTCTTCTTTCCCATCCACTTCCGCCTCTGTCCCCCTTTTCATTCCCCTCCACCACCCCCTCCCTCCCCTCTTCATTCCCCTCCACCACCCCCTCCCACCACCTCTTCGTTCTCATCCACTACCCCCTCCCTCCCCCTCTTCATTCCAATCCACCAGCCCCTCATTCCCCCTCTTCATTCTCCTCCAACACACCCGCCCTCCCCCTCTTCATTCCCATCCACCTCCCCCTCCCTCCCCGTCTTCATTCCCCTCCACCAACCCCTCCCTCCCCCTCTTCATTCCCCTCCAACACCCCCGCCCTCCCCCTCTTCATTCCCCTCCACCACCCCCACCCTCCCCCACTTCATTCCCCTCACCACCCCTTCCCTCCCCCACTTCATTTCCATCCACCAACCCCTCCCTCCCCCTCTTCATTCTCCTCCACAGCCCCCTCCCTCCCCTCTTCATTCCTATCAACCTCCCCCTCCATCCCCCTCTTCTTTCCCATCCACCTCCGCCTCTGCCCCCCTGTTCATTCCCCTCCACCACCCCCTCCCTCCCCTCTTCATTCCCCTCCACCAGCCCCTCCCACCACCTCTTCGTTCTCATCCACTACCCCCTCCCTCCCCCTCTTCATTCCCAACCACCAACCTGTCCCTCCCCCTCTTCATTCCCCTGGACATCCCCCTCCCTCCCCCTCTTCATTCTCCTCCACAAAACCCCTCCCTCCCCACTTCATTCCCATCCACCACCTCATCCCTCCCCCTCTTCATTCCCAACCACCAACCTGTCCCTCCCCCTCTTCATTCCCCTGGACATCCCCCTCCCTCCCCCTCTTCATTCTCCTCCACAAAACCCCTCCCTCCCCACTTCATTCCCATCCACCACCTCATCCCTCCCCCTCTTCATTCCCAACCACCAACCTGTCCCTCCCCCTCTTCATTCCCCTCCACTTCCCCCTCCCTCCCCTCTTCATTCCCCTCCACCAGCCCCTCCCTCCCCCTCTTCATTCCCAACCACCAACCTGTCCCTCCCCCTCTTCATTCCCGTCCACATCCCCCTCCCTCCCCCTCGTAATTCCCCTCACTACCCGCTCACTCCTCCTCGTCATTCTCCTGCACCTCCCCCTCCCTCCCCCTCTTCATTCCCCTGCACCACCCTCCCTCCCCCTCTTCATTCCCCTCCACAATCCCCCTCCCTCCCCTCTTCATTCCCGTCCAGCACCCCCTCCCTCCCCTTCTTCATTCCCCATCCACCACACCTTCCCTCCCCCTCTTCATTTCTGTCCACCTCCCCCTCCCTCCCCCTTTTCATTCCCCTGGACCAAACCCTCCCTCCCCCTCTTCATTCCCCTCCACCACCCCCTCCCTCCACATCTACATTCGCCTCCACCACCCCCTCCTTCCCACTCTTCATTCCCTTCCACCACACCCTCATTCCCTTCTTCATTCCCCTCCACCACCCATCCCTCCCCCTCTTTATTCCCCTCCACCACCCCCTCCCTCCCCCTCTTCATTCCCCTCCACCACCTCCTCCCTCCCCCTCTTCATTCCCCTCCTGCTCGCCCTCCCTCACCCTCTTCATTCCCCTCCCCCTCCCTCAGCTTCTTCATTCTCCTCCACCACTTTCTCCCACCCCCTCTTCATTCCCCTCCACCACCCCCACCCTCCCCCACTTCATTCCCCTCACCACCCCCTCCCTCACCCTCTTCATTCCCCTCCCCCTCCGTCAGCTTCTTCATTCTCCTCCACCACCCCCTCCTTCCCCCTCTTCATTCTCCTCCACGTCCCGCTCCCTCCCCCTCTTCATACCCATCCACCTCGGCCTCCCTCCCCTCTTCATTCCCCTCCACCAACCCCACCCTCACCCACTTCATTCCCCTCACCAATCCCTCCCTCCCCCACTTCATTTCCATCCACCAACCCCTCCCTCCCCCTCTTCATTCTCCTCCACAGCCGCCTCCCTCCCCCTCTTCATTCCCATCCACCTCCCCCTCCATCCCCCTCTTCTTTCCCATCCACTTCCGCCTCTGTCCCCCTGTTCATTCCCCTCCACCACCCCCTCCCTCCCCTCTTCATTCCCTTCCACCACCCCCTCCCACCACCTCTTCGTTCTCATCCACTACCCCCTCCCTCCCCCTCTTCATTCCAATGCACCACCGCCTCATTCCCCCTCTTCATTCTCCTCCAACACACCCGCCCTCCCCCTCTTCATTCCCATCCACCTCCCCCTCCCTCCCCGTCTTCATTCCCCTCCACCAACCCCTCCCTCCCCTCTTCATTCCCCTCCACCACCCCCGCCCTCCCCCTCTTCATTCCCCTCCACCACCCCCACCCTCCCCCACTTCATTACCCTCACCACCCCCTCCCTCCCCCACTTCATTTCCATCCACCAACCCCTCCCTCCCCCTCTTCATTCTCCTCCACAGCCCCCTCCCTCCCCTCTTCATTCCCATCCACCTCCCCCTCCATCCCCCTCTTCTTTCCCATCCACCTTCGCCTCTGTCCCCCTGTTCATTCCCCTCCACCACCCCCTCCCTCCCCTCTTCATTCCCCTCCACCTGCCCCTCCCACCACCTCTTCGTTCTCATCCACTACCCCCTCCCTCCCCCTCTTCATTCCCAACCACCAACCAGTCCCTCCCCCACTTCATTCCCCTGGACATCCCCCTCCCTCCCCCTCTTCATTCTCCTCCACAAAACCCTTCCCTCCCCACTTCATTCCCATCCACCACCTCATCCCTCCCCCTCTTCATTCCCAACCACCAACCTGTCCCTCCCCCTCTTCATTCCCCTCCACTTCCCCCTCCCTCCCCTCTTCATTCCCCTCCACCAGCCCCTCCCTCCCCCTCTTCATTCCCAACCACCAACCTGTCCCTCCCCCTCTTCATTCCCGTCCACATCCCCCTCCCTCCCCCTCTTCATTCCCATCGACTACCCGCTCCCTCCTCCTCTTCATTCCCCTCCACTTCCCCATCCCACCCCCTCTTCATTCCCCCCCCACAATCACCCTCCCTCACCTCTTCATTCCCCTCCACCACAACCTCTCTCCCCCTCTTCATTCCCGTCCACATCCCGCTCCCTCCCCTTCATCATTCCCCTCCACCATCCCCTCGCTCCCCTTCTTCATTCCCAAACACCACCCCCTCCCTCCCCCTTTTCATTCTCCTGGACCTCCCCCTCCCTCCTCCTTTTCATTCCCCTCCACCACCCCCTCCCTCCCCCTCTTCATTCCCATTCACCACCCCCTCCCTCTCCCTCTTCATTCCCCTCAAACAACACCTCCCTCCCCTCTTCATTCACGTCCATCAACCCCTCCCTCCCCCTGTTCATTACACTCCACCGCTCCCTCCCTCCCCCTCTTCATTTCCCTCCACCACTCCCTCCCTCCCGCTCTTCATTGACCTCCACAACTCCCTCCCTCCCCCTTTTCATTCCCCTCCACCAACCCCTCCCTCCCTCTCCTCATTTCCCTCCACCACCCCCTCCCTCCCACTCGTCATTTCCATCCAACACTCCCTCCCTCCCCCTCGTCATTCCCCTCCACCTCCCCCTCCCACCCTCTCTTCTTTCTCCGCCACCTCCCCCTCCCTCCCCCTCTTCATTCCCATCCACCACCTCCTCCCTCCCCTCTTCATTCCCCCTCCACCTCCCCCTCCCTCCCCATCTTCATTCCCCTCCACCAACCACTCCCTCCCCCTCTTCATTCCCCTCCACCACCCCCGCCCTCCCCCTCTTCATTCCCCTCCACCACCCCCACCGTCCCCCACTTCATTCCCCTCACCACCCCCTCCCTCCCCCACTTCATTTCCATCCACCAACCCCTCCCTCACCCTCTTCATTCTCCTCCACAGCCCCCTCCCTCCCCCTCTTCATTCCCATCCACCTCCCCCTCCATCCCCCTCTTCTTTCCCATCCACCTCCGCCTCTGTCCCCTTGTTCATTCCCCTCCACCACCCCCTCCCTCCCCTCTTCATTCCCCTCCACCAGCCCCTCCCACAACCTCTTCGTTCTCATCCACTACCCCCTCCCTCCCCCTCTTCATTCCCATCCACCACCCCCTCATTCGCCCTCTTCATTCTCCTCCAACACACCCGCCCTCCCCCTCTTCATTCCCATCCACCTTCCCGTCCATCCCCCTCTTCATTCCCATCCACCACCTCCTCCTACACCCTCTTCATTGCTCTCCACCAACCCCTCCCTCCCCCTCTTCATTCCCCTCCACCATCCCCTCCTACCCCCTCTTCATTCCCCTCTTCATCCCCTTCCCCCCTCTTCACTCCCCTCCACCACCCCCTCCCTCCCCTCTTCATTTCCCTCCACCACCCCCACCCTCCCCCTCTTCATTCTCCTCCACAAAACCCCTCCCTCCCCACTTCATTCCCATCCACCAACCTGTCCCTCCCCCTCTTCATTCCCCTCCACTTCCCCCTCCCACCCCCTCTTCATTCCCAACCACCAACCTGTCCCTCCCCCTCTTCATTCCCCTGGACCTCCCCCTCCCTCCCCCTCTTCATTCTCCTCCACAAAACCCCTCCCTCCCCACTTCATTCCCATCCACCACCTCATCCCTCCCCCTCTTCATTCCCAACCACCAACCTGTCCCTCCCCCTCTTCATTCCCCTCCACTTCCCCCTCCCTCCCCCTCTTCATTCCCCTCCACCAACCCCTCCCCCTCTCTTCATTCCCATCCACCACCCCCTCCCTCCCCCTCTTCATTCCCCTCCACCTCCCCCTCCGTCCCCCTCTTCATCCCCCTACACCTCCCCTCCCTCCCCTTCTTCATTCCCTTCCACCGCCGCCTCCCTCCCCCTCTTCATTCCCATCCACCACAACCTCCCTCCCCCTGTTCATTCCCCTCCTCCTCCTCCTCCCTCCACCTCTTAATTCCATTCTACCACACCCTCCCTCCCCCTCTTCATTCCCCTCCACCAACCCCTCCCTCCGCCACTTTAATCCCCTCCACCACCCCCTCGCTCCCCGTCTTCATTCTCCTCCACCTCCCACTCCCTCCCCTTCTTCTTTCTCCTCCCCCTCCCCCTCCCTCCCCCTCTTCATTCCCATCTTCCACCCCCTCCCTCCCCTACGTCATTCACCTCCACCTCCCCATTCCTCCCCCTCTTCATTCCCCTCCCCCTCCTCCTCCCTCCCCCTCTTCATTCCCCTCCACCTTCCCCTTCCTCCCATCTTCATTCCCCTCCACAAGCCCGTCCCTCCCCTTCTTCATTCCTCTCTACAACCCCTCCTCCCCCTCTTCATTCCCCTCCACCACCCCCTCCATCCCCCTCTTCATTCCTCTCAACCTGCCCCTCCCACCCCCTCATCTTTCCCATCCACCAACCCCTCCCTCCCCCTCTTCATTCTCCTCCACCACACCCTCCCTCCACCTCTTCTCTCTACACCACCTCCCCCTCCCACCCCTTCTTCATTCCCCTCCACGTCCCCCTCCCTCCCCCTCTTCATTCCCATCCACCACCCCCTCACTCCCCCTCTTCATTCTCCACCACCTCCCCCCCACTCCGCCTCTTCTTTCTCCTCCACCTCCACCTCGCTCCTCCTCTTCATTCCCCTCCACCACCCACTCCCTCCCCTCTTCATTCTCCTCCGCCTCCCACTCCCTCCCCCTCTTCATTCCCCTCCACCAGCCCCTCCCTCGCCCTCTTCATTCCCAACCACCAACCTGTCCCTCCCCCTCTTCATTCCCGTCCACATCCCCCTCCCTCCCCCTCTTCATTCCCATCGACTACCCGCTCCCTCCTCCTCTTCATTCCCCTCCACTTCCCCCTCCCACCCCTTCTTCATTCCCCCCCACAATCACCCTCCCTCACCTCTTCTTTCCCCTCCACCACACCCTCTCTCCCCCTCTTCATTCCCGTCCACATCCCGCTCCCTCCCCCTCTTCATTCTCAAACACCACCCCCTCCCTCCCCCTTTTCATTCTCCTGGACCACCCCCTCCCTCCTCCTTTTCATTCCCCTCCATCTCCCCCTCCCTCCCCCTCTTCATTCCCATCCACCACCCCCTCCCTCTCCCTCTTCATTCCCCTCCACCAACCCCTCCCTTCCCCTCTTCATTCCCCTTCACCACCCCTCCCTCCCCCTCTTCATTCCCCTCAACCAACACCTCCCTCCCCTCTTCATTCACGTCCATCAACCCCTCCCTCCCCCTGCTCATTACACTCCACCTCCCGCTCCCTCCCCCTCCTCATTCCCCTCCACCACCCCCTCCCTCCCGCTCTTCATTGAACTCCACAACTCCCTCCCTCCCCCTTTTCATTCCCCTCCACCAACCCCTCCCTCCCTCTCCTCATTTCCCTCCACCACCTCCTCCCTCCCACTTTTCATTCCCATCCACCACTCCCTCCCTCCCCCTCTTCATTCCCCTCCACCTCCCCCTCCCACCCTCTCTTGTTTCTCCGCCACCTCCCCTTCCCTCCCCCTCTTCATTCCCCTCCACCACCTCCTCCCTCTCCCTCTTCATTCCCCCTCAACCTCCCCCTCCCTCCCCGTCTTCATTCCCCTCCACCAACCCCTCCCTCCCCCTCTTCATTCCCCTCCACCACCCCCGTCCTCCCCCTCTTCATTCCCCTCCGCCAACCCCTCCCTCCCCCTCTTCATTACCCTCCACCTGCCCCTCCCTCCCCTCTTCATTCCCCTCCACCAGCCCCTCCCTCCCGCTCTTCATTCCCCTCCACGAACCCCTCCCTCAACTTCTTCATTCCCTTCCAGCACAACCTCCCTCCCTGACCTCAATCCCCTCCACCACCCCCTCCCCCTCTTCATTCCCATCCACCACCCCCTCCCTCCCACTCTTCATTCCCCTCCACCTCCCCCTCCGTCCCCCCTTCATCCCCCTACACCACCCCCTCGCTCCCCTTCTACATTCCCTTCCACCTCCCCCTCCCTCCCCCTTTTCATTCCCATCCACCAAATCCTCCCTCCCCCTCTTCATTCTTCTCCCCCTCCCCCTCCCACACCCTCTACTTTCTCCTCCTCCTCCCCCTCCCTCCCCCTCTTCATTCCCATCCACCACACCCTCCCTCCCCCTCTTCTTTCCCTCTCCACCTCAACCTCGCTCACCGTCTTCATTCTCCTCCACCTCCCCTCCCTCCCGCACTTCTTTCTCCTCCACGACCCTTCCCTCCCCCTCTTCATTCCCATCCTCCACCCCTTCCCATCCCATCTTCATTCCCCTGCACCTCCCCCTACCTCCTCCTCATCATTCCCCTCCACATCCCCCTTCCTCCCCCTCTTCACTCCGCTCCACATACCCATCCCTCCCCCTCTTCATTCCCCTAAACCTCCCCCTTCCTCCCATCTTCATTTCCATCCACCAACTCCTCCCTCCCTCTTCTCATTCCCCTCCACCAACCACTCCCCCTCTCTTCATTCCCATCCACCACCCCCTCCCTCCCCCTCTTCATTCCCCTCCACCTCCCCTTCCGTCCCCCTCTTCATCCCCCTACACCTCCCCTCCCTCCCCTTCTTCATTCCCTTCCACCGCCGCCTCCCTCCCCCTCTTCATTCCCATCCACCACAACCTCCCTCCCCCTGTTCATTCCCCTCCTCCTCCTCCTCCCTCCACCTCTTAATTCCATTCTACCACACCCTCCCTCCCCCTCTTCATTCCCCTCCACCAACCCCTCCCTCCGCCTCTTCAATCCCCTCCACCACCCCCTCGCTCCCCGTCTTCATTCTCCTCCACCTCCCACTCCCTCCCCTTCTTCTTTCTCCTCCACCTCCCCCTCCCTCCCCTCTTCATTCCCATCTTCCACCCCCTCCCTCCCCTACGTCATTCACCTCCACCTCCCCCATTCCTCCCCCTCTTCATTCCCCTCCCCCTCCTCCTCCCTCCCCCTCTTCATTCCCCTCCACCTTCCCCTTCCTCCCATCTTCATTCCCCTCCACAAGCCCGTCCCTCCCCTTCTTCATTCCTCTCTACAACCCCTCCTCCCCCTCTTCATTCCCCTCCACCACCCCCTCCATCCCCTCTTCATTCTTCTCAACCTGCCCCTCCCACCCCCTCATCTTTCCCATCCACCAACCCCTCCCTCCCCCTCTTCATTCTCCTCCACCACACCCTCCCTCCACCTCTTCTCTCTACACCACCTCCCCATCCCACCCCTTCTTCATTCCCCTCCCCCTCCTCCTCCCTCCCCCTCTTCATTCCCCTCCACCTTCCCCTTCCTCCCATCTTCATTCCCCTCCACAAGCCCGTCCCTCCCCTTCTTCATTCCTCTCTACAACCCCTCCTCCCCCTCTTCATTCCTCTCCACCACCCCCTCCATCCCCCTCTTCATTCCTCTCAACCTGCCCCTCCCACCCCCTCATCTTTCCCATCCACCAACCCCTACCTCCCCCTCTTCATTCTCCTCCACCACACCCTCCCTCCACCTCTTCTCTCTACACCACCTCCCCATCCCACCCCTTCTTCATTCCCCTCCACCTCCCCCTCCCTCCCCCTCTTCATTCCCATCCACCACCCCCTCACTCCCCCTCTTCATTCTCCACCACCTCCCCCCCACTCCGCCTCTTCTTTCTCCTCCACCTCCACCTCGCTCCTCCTCTTCATTCCCCTCCACCACCCACTCCCTCCCCTCTTCATTCTCCTCTACCTCCCACTCCCTCCCCCTCTTCTTTCTCCTCCACAGACCCCTTCCTCCCCCTCTTCATTCCACTCCACAACCCCCTCCCTCCCCCTCTTCATTCTCCTCCACCTCCCCCTCCCTCCCCCTCTTCTTTCTCCTCCACCTCCCCTCCCTCCCCTCTTCATTCTGCTCGACCTCCCCCCTCTCCCTCTTCTTTCTCCTCCACCTCCACCTCCCTCCTCCTCTTCATTCCCCTCCACGACATCCTCCCTCCTCCTCTTCATTCTCCTCCACCTCCCCGTCCCTCCCCCTGTTCTTTCTCCTCCACCTCCCACTCCCTCCCCGTCTTCATTCTCCTCCACCATCCCTACCACCCCCTCTTCATTCCCCTCCACCTCCCCCACCCTCCCCTCTTCATTCCCATCCACCTCCCCCTCCCTCCCCTCTTCATTCTGCTCCATTTCCCCCCTCTCCCTCTTCTTTCTCCTCCACCTCCACCTCCCTCCTCCTCTTCATTCCCCTCCACGACCCCCTCCCTCCTCCTCTTCATTCTCCTCCACCTCCCCTCCCTCCCCCTGTTCTTTCTCCTCCAATTCCAACTCCCTCCCCATCTTCATTCTCCTCGACCATACCTCCCACCCCCTCTTCATTCCCCTCCACGTCCCCCACCCTCCCCTCTTCATTCCCATCCACCACCCCCTCCCTCCCCCTCTTCATTCTCCTCCACCTCCCCTGCCTCCCCCTCTTCTTTCTCCTGCACCTCGCCCTCCCTCCCCCTCTTCATTCTGCTGCACCACCCCCTCCCCCTCTTCTTTCTCCTCCACCTCCACCTCCCTCGTCCTCTTCATTCCCCTCCACGATCCGCTCCCTCCCCCTCTTCATTCACCTCCACCTCGCCCTCCCTCCCCCTCTTCATTCTGCTCCACCACCCCCTCCCCCTCTTCTTTCTCCTCCACCTCCACCTCCCTCCTCCTCTTCATTCCCCTCCACGATCCGCTCCCTCCCCCTCTTCATTCTACTCCACCTCCCACTCCCTCCCCCTCTTCTTTCTCCTCCACAGACCCCTTCCTCCCCCTCTTCATTCCACTCCACAACCCCCTCCCTCCCCCTCTTCATTCTCCTCCACCTCCCCCTCCCTCCCCCTCTTCTTTCTCCTCCACCTCCCCTCCCTCCCCTCTTCATTCTGCTCGACCTCCCCCCTCTCCCTCTTCTTTCTCCTCCACCTCCACCTCCCTCCTCCTCTTCATTCCCCTCCACGACATCCTCCCTCCTCCTCTTCATTCTCCTCCACCTCCCCGTCCCTCCCCCTGTTCTTTCTCCTCCACCTCCCACTCCCTCCCCCTCTTCATTCTCCTCCACCATCCCTACCACCCCCTCTTCATTCCCCTCCACCTCCCCCACCCTCCCCTCTTCATTCCCATCCACCTCCCCTCCCTCCCCTCTTCATTCTGCTCCATTTCCCCCCTCTCCCTCTTCTTTCTCCTCCACCTCCACCTCCCTCCTCCTCTTCATTCCCCTCCACCTCCGCTCCCTCCCCCTGTTCTTTCTCCTCCACCTCCAACTCCCTCCCCATCTTCATTCTCCTCGACCATACCTCCCACCCCCTCTTCATTCCCCTCCACGTCCCCCACCCTCCCCTCTTCATTCCCATCCACCACCCCCTCCCTCCCCCTCTTCATTCTCCTCCACCTCCCCTCCCTCCCCCTCTTCTTTCTCCTGCACCTCGCCCTCCCTCCCCCTCTTCATTCTGCTGCACCAACCCCTCCCCCTCTTCTTTCTCCTCCACCTCCACCTCCCTCGTCCTCTTCATTCCCCTCCACGATCCGCTCCCTCCCCCTCTTCATTCACCTCCACCTCGCCCTCCCTCCCCCTCTTCATTCTGCTCCACCACCCCCTCCCCCTCTTCTTTCTCCTCCACCTCCACCTCCCTCCTCCTCTTCATTCCCCTCCACGATCCGCTCCCTCCCCCTCTTCATTCTACTCCACCTCCCCCACCCTACCCCTCTTCTTTCTCCTCCACCTCCCCCTCCCTCTCCCTCCTCTTTCTCCTCCACCTCCCCCTCCCTCCACCTTTTCATTCTCATCCACCACCCCCTCCCACACCCTCTTCATTCCCCTCAACCTCCCCCTCCCTCCCCTCATCATTCTCCTCCACCACCCCCTCCCTCCCTCTCTTCATTCCGATACACCTCCCCCTCCCTCCCCCTCTTCATTCTCCTCCACCTCCCCCTCCCTCGCCCTCTACATTCCCATCCACCACCCCCTCCCTCCCCCTTTTCATTCCCCTCCACCACCCCCTCCCTCCCCCTCTTCATTCCCATCCACCACCCCCTCCCTCCCACTTTTCATTCCTCTCCACCACCCCATCCCTCCCCCTCTTCATTCTGCTCCAACTCCCCCACCCTCCCCCTCTTCATTCTCCTCCACCTCCCCCTCCCACCCCCTCTTCTTTCTCCTCCACCACCCCCTCCCTACCCCTCTTGTTTCCCATCCACCTCCCCCTCCCATCCCTTGCTCATTCCCCTCACCCTCCCCCTCCCTCTCCCTCCCCCTCTTCATTACCCTCCAAAACCCGCTCCCTCCCCATCTTCATTGTCTTCCACGTTCCCCTCCCTCGTCCTCTTCATTCCCATACACATCCCCCCCTCCCCCTCTTCATTCTACTCCACCTCACCCACCCTCCCACTCTTCATTCTAATCCACCTCCCCCCCTCACTCTCCCCCTCTTCAGTCCCATCCACCACACCCTCCCTCCCCCTCTTCATTCTAAGCCACCTCCCCGACCCTACCCCTCTTCTTTCTCCTCCACCTCCCCCTCCCTCCCCCTCTTCTTTCTCCTCCACCTCCACCTCCCTCCCTCTCTTCATTCCGCTACACATCCCCCTCCCTCGCCCTCTACATTCCCATCCACCACCCCCTCCCTCCCTCTCTTCATTCTGCTCCACCTCCCCCTCCCTCCCCTCTTCATTCCCCTCCACCTCCCCCTCCCTCCCCCTCTTCATTCCCCTCCATAACCCGCTCCCTCCCCCTCTTCATTCCCCTCCACCACCCCCACCCTCCCCCTCTTCATTCTCCTCCACCGCCCCCTCCCTCCCCCACTTCATTCTCCTCCACCTCCCCCTCCCTCCCACTCTTCATTCTCCTCCACCAACCCCTCCCTCCCCCTCTTCATTCCCCTCCACCTCCCCGTCCCTCTCCCTCCCCCTCTTCTTTATCCTCCACCTCCCCTCTTCCTTCTCCTCCACCTCCCCCTCCCTCCCCTCTTCATTCCCCTCCACCTCCCCCTCCCTCCCCCTCTTCATTCCCCTCCAAAACCCGCTCCCTCCCCCTCTTCATTCCCCTCCACCACCCCCACCCTCCCCCTCTTCATTCTCCTCCGCCACCTCCTCCCTCCCCCTCTTCATTCTAATCCACCACCCCCTCCCTCCCCCTCTTCCTTCCCCTCCACCTCCCCCTCCCTCCCCCTCTTCATTCTCCTCCACCACCCCGTCCCTCCCCCTCTTCATTCTCCCCCACCTCCCCCTCCCTCCCCTCCTCCTTCTCCTCAACCTCCCCCTCCAGCCCCCTCTTCATTCCCCTCTCCCTCCCCTCCCTCCCCTCTTCATTCTCCTCCACCAACCCCTCCCTCCCCCTCTTCATTCCCCTCCACCTCCCCCTCCCTCTCCCTCCCCCTCTTCATTCCCCTCCAAAAGCCCCTCCCTCCCCCTATTCATTCTCCTCCATCTCCCCCTTTCTCCCCATCTTAATTCTCCACCACCACCCCCTCCCTCCAGCTCTTCATTCCCCTCCTCAACCCACTCCTTCCCCCTCTTCCTTCCCATCCACCACCCGACCATCCCCCTCTTCAATCACCTCCGCCTCCCCCTCCCACCCCCTCTTCATTCCCATTAACCTCCCCCTCCCTCCCCCTCTTCATTCCCATCCACCACCTTCTCCCTCCCCCTCTTCATTCCCCTCCACATCCCCCTCCCACCCCCTCTTCAATACCCTCCACTACCCCCTCCCTCCCCGTCTTCATTCCCCTCCACCACCCCTCCCTCCCCCTCTTCATTCCCATTCAACACGCCCTCCCTCGCCCTCTTCATTCCCCTCCACCACCCCATCCCTCCCCCTCTTCATTGCCCTCCACCACCGTCTCCCTCCCCTCTTCATTCCCGTCCGCCACCTCCTCCTTCCCCCTCTTCCTTTCCACCCACCTCCCCCTCCCTCCCCCTCTTCATTCCCCTCCACCTCCCCCTCCCTCCCCCTCTTCATTCCCATCCACCACCCCCTCCGTCCCCCTCTTCATTCTCAACCACCTCCCCCTCACTCGACCTCTTCTTTCTCCTCCACCTCCAACTCCCTCCTCCTCTTCATTCCCCTCCACCACCCCCTCCCTCCCCCTCTTCCTTCTCCTCCACCACCCCCTCCCTCCCCCTCTTCATTCCCCTCCACCACCCCCTCCCTCCCCCAATTCATTCCCATCCACCAGCCCCTCCCTCTCCCTCTTCATTCCCATCCACGACCCCGTCCCTCCCCTCTTCATTCCCCTCCACATCCACCTCCCGCCCCTCCTCATTCCCCTCCACTATGCCCTCCCTCCCCCTCTTCTTTCCCCTAATCCTGCTCCTCCCTCCCCCTCTTCATTCCCCTCCACCATTCTCTCACACCCCCTCTTCATTCCCCTCCACCTCCCCCTCCATGCTCCTTTTCATTCCCCTGGACCTACCCCTCCATCCACCTCTTCATTCCCCTCCACCAACCCCTCCCTCCGCCTCTTCAATCCCGTGCACCATCCCCTCCCTCCCCGTCTTCATTCCCCTCCATCACCCCCTCCCTTCCCCTCTTCATTCCCCTCCACCACACCCTCCCTCCCCCCTTCTTTCCTCTCCACCATCCCCTCCCACCCCCACTTCATTCTCCACCACCACCCCATCCCTCCCCCTCTTCATTCCCCTCCACCACCCGCTACCTCCCCCTCTTCATTCCCCTCCACCACACGCTCCCTCCCCCGCTTCATTCCCCTCCACCACCCCCTCCTTCCCCCTCTTCCTTCCCATCCACCTCCCCCTCTTCATTCCCCTCCGCCACCCCCTCCTTTCCCCTCTTCCTTCCCATCCACCTCCCCCTCCCTCCGCCTCTTCATTCCCCTCCACCACCCCCTCCCTCCCCCTCTTCATTCCCCACCAACACCCCCTCCCTCCCCCAATTCATTCCCATCCACCTGCCCCTCCAACCCCCTTTTCATTCCCCTGGACGACCCCCTCCCTCCCCCTCTTCATTCCCCTCCACATCCACCTCCCTCCCCCTCCTCATTCCCCTCCACTATCCCCGACCTCCCCCTCTTCATTTCCCTAATCCTGCTCCTCCCTCCCCCTCTTCATTCCCTTCCACCATTCTCTCACACCCCCTCTTCATTCCCCTCCACCTCCCCCTCCCTGCTCCTTTTCATTCCCCTGGACCTACCCCTCCATCCCCCTCTTCATTCCCCTCCACCAACCCCTCCCTCCGCCTCTTCAATCCCGTGCAGCATCCCCTCCCTCCCCCTCTTCATTCCCCTCCATCACCCCCTCCCCCCCTCTTCATTCCCCTCCACCACACCCTCCCTCCCCCTTTTCATTCCCCTCCAATAGCCCCTCACTCCTCCTAATCCTTCCCATCCACCACCTCTTGGTCCACTCTTCATTCCCCTCCACCATCCCCTCCCACCCCCAATTCATTCCCCTCCACTAACCCCTCCCTCCCCCTCTTCATTCCCCTCCACCAGCTCCACCCTCACCCTATTCATTCCCCTTCACCACCCCCTCCCTCCCCATCTTCCTTCCCATCCACCACCCCAACCCTCCCCCTCTTCATTCCCCTCCACCACTCCCCATAACCCTATCATTCCCCTACAATACCCCCTCCCTCCCCCTGTTCATTCCCCTCCACCTCCCCCTCCCTCCCCCTCTTCATTCCCATCCTCCACCCCCTCCCTCCCCCTCTTCATTCACCTCCACCTCCCCCTTCATCCCCCTCTTCATTCCCCTCCACCTCCCCCTTCCTCCCAACTTCATTCCCCTCCACAAGCCCCTCCCTCACCTACTTCATTCCCCTCCACAACACCCCCTTCAACTTCATTCCCCTCCACCAACCCCTCCATCCCCCTCTTCATTCCCCATCCACCTCCCCCTCCCTCCCGCTCTTCATTCCCATCCACCACCCCCTCCCTCCCCCTCTTCATTCTCCACCACCTCCCCCTCACTCGACCTCTTCTTTCTCCTCCACCTCCAACTCCCTCCTCCTCTTCATTCCCCTCCACCACCCCTCCCTCCCCCTCTTCGTTACCCTCCACCACTCCCTCCCTCCCCCTCTTCATTCTCCTCCACCTCCCCCTCCCTCCCCCTCTACTTTCTCCTCCACCAAACCATCCCTCCCCTCTTCATTCTCCTCGACCATACATCCCACCCCCTCTTCATTCCCCTCCACGTCCCCCACCCTCCCCTCTTCATTCCCATCCACCACCCCCTCCCTCCCCCTCTTCATTCATCTCCACCTCCCCTCCCTCCCCCTCTTCTTTCTCCTGCACCTCGCCCTCCCTCCCCCTCTTCATTCTGCTGCACCACCCCCTCCCCCTCTTCTTTCTCCTCCACCTCCACCTCCCTCGTCCTCTTCAATCCCCTCCACGATCCGCTCCCTCCCCCTCTTCATTCACCTCCACCTCACCCTCCCTCCCCCTCTTCATTCTGCTCCACCACCCCCTCCCCCTCTTCTTTCTCCTCCACCTCCACCTCCCTCCTCCTCTTCATTCCCCTCCACGATCCGCTCCCTCCCCCTCTTCATTCTACTCCACCTCCCCCACCCTACCCCTCTTCTTTCTCCTCCACCTCCCCCTCCCTCTCCCTCCTCTTTCTCCTCCACCTGCCCCTCCCTCCACCTTTTCATTCTCATCCACCACCCCCTCCCACACCCTCTTCATTCCCCTCAACCTCCCCCTCCCTCCCCTCATCATTCTCCTCCACCACCCCCTCCCTCCCTCTCTTCATTCCGCTACACCTCCCCCTCCCTCCCCCTCTTCATTCTCCTCCACCTCCCCCTTCTCGCCCTCTACATTCCCATCCACCACCCCCTCCCTCCCCCTTTTCATTCCCCTCCACCACCCCCTCCCTCCCCCTCTTCATTCCCATCCACCACCCCCTCCCTCCCACTTTTCATTCCTCTCCACCACCCCATCCCTCCACCTCTTCATTCTGCTCCACCTCCCCCTCCCTCCCCCTCTTCATTCTCCTCCACCACCCCCTCCCACCCCCTCTTCTTTCTCCTCCACCTCCCCCTCCCTACCCCCCTTCTTTCTCCTCCACCTCCCCCTCCCTCCCCCTCTTGTTTTCCATCCACCTCCCCCTCCCATCCCTTCTTCATTCCCCTCCACCTCCCCCTCCCTCTCCCTCCCCCTCTTCATTACCCTCCAAAACCCGCTCCCTCCCCCTCTTCATTGTCCTCCACGTTCCCCTCCCTCGTCAACTTCATTCCCATACACATCCCCCCCTCCCCCTCTTCATTCTACTCCACCTCACCCACCCTCCCACTCTTCATTCTAATCCACCTCCCCCTCCCTCACTCTCCCCCTCTTCAGTCCCATCCACCACGCCCTCCCTCCCCCTCTTCATTCTAAGCCACCTCCCCGACCCTACCCCTCTTCTTTCTCCTCCACCTCCCCCTCCCTCCCCCTCTTCTTTCTCCTCCACCTCCACCTCCCTCCCTCTCTTCATTCCGCTACACCTCAACCTCCCTCGCCCTCTACATTCCCATCCACCACCCCCTCCTTCCCCCTCTTCATTCTGCTCCACCTCCCCCTCCCTCCCCTCTTCATTCCCCTCCACCTCCCCCTCCCTCCACCTCTTCATTCCCCTCCAAAACCCTCTCCCTCCCCCTCTTCATTCCCCTCCACCACCCCCACCCTCCCCCTCTTCATTCTCCTCCACCGCACCCTCCCTCCCCCACTTCATTCTCCTCCACCTCCCCCTCCCTCCCACTCTTCATTCTCCTCCACCAACCCCTCCCTCCCCCTCTTCATTCCCCTCCACCTCCCCGTCCCTCTCCCTCCCCCTCTTCTTTCTCCTCCACCTCCCCCTCTTCCTTCTCATCCACCTCCCCCTTTCTCCCACTCTTCATTCCCCTCCGCCACCTCCTCCCTCGCCCTCTTCATTCTGATCCACCACCCCCTCCCTCCCCCTCTACCTTCCCCTCCACCTCCCCCTCCCTCCCCCTCTTCATTCTCCTCCACCACCCCGTCCCTCCCCCTCTTCATTCTCCTCCACCTCCCCCTCTCTCCCCTCTTCCTTCTCCTCAACCTCCCCCTTCCTCCCCCTCTTCATTCCCCTCTCCCTCCCCTCCCTCCCCTCTTCATTCTCCTCCACCAACCCCTTCCTCCCCCTCTTCTTTCCCCTCCACCTCCCCCTTCCTCTCCCTCCCCGTCTTCATTCCCCTCCAAAACCCCCTCCCTCCCCCTATTCATTCTCCTCCATCTCCCCCTTTCTCCCCCTCTTAATTCTCCACCACCACCCCCTCCCTCCAGCTCTTCATTCCCCTCCTCAACCCACTCCTTCCCCCTCTTCCTTCCCATCCACCACCCGACCATCCCCCTCTTCAATCACCTCCACCTCCCCCTCCCACCCCCTCTTCATTCCCATTCACCTCCCTTCCCTCCCCTCTTCATTCCCCTCCACATCCCCATCCCACCCCCTCTTCAGTACCCTCCACTACCCCCTCCCTCCCCGTCTTCATTCCCCTCCACCACCCCTCCCTCCCCCTCTTCATTCCCATTCAACACGCCCTCCCTCGCCCTCTTCATTCCCCTCCACCACCCCATCCCTCCCCCTCTTCATTCCCCTCCACCACCCTCTCCCACCCCTCTTCATTCCCGTCCGCCACCCCCTCCTTCCCCCTCTTCCTTCCCACCCACCTCCCCCTCCCTCCCCCTCTTCATTCCCCTCCACCTCCCCCTCCTTCCCCCTCTTCATTCCCATCCACCACCCCCTCCGTCCCCCTCTTCATTCTCAACCACCTCCCCCTCACTCAACCTCTTCTTTCTCCTCGACCTCCAACTCCCTCCTCCTCTTCATTCCCCTCCACCACCCCCTCCCTCCCCCTCTTCATTCTCCTCCACCTCCCCCTCCCTCCCCCTCTTCCTTCTCCTCCACCTCCCCCTCCCTCCCCCTCTTCATTCCCCTTCACCACCCCATCCCTCCCCCAATTCATTCCCATCCACCAGCCCCTCCCTCCCCCTCTTCATTCCCCTCCACCACCCCCTCCCTCCCCTTCTTCATTCCCCACCAACACCCCCTCCCTCCCCCAATTCATTTCCATCCACCAGCCCCTCCCTCTCCCTCTTCATTCCCATCCACGACCGCGTCCCTCCCCTCTTCATTCCCCTCCATCACCCCCTCCCTCCCCCTCTTCATTCCCCTCCACCACACCCTCCCTCCCCCTCTTCATTCCCCTCCACCAGCCCCTCACTCCTCCTCATCCTTCCCATCCACCACCGCTCGCTCCACTCTTCATTCCCCTCCCCCACCCCCTCCCACCCCCTCTTCATTCCCCTCCACTACCCCCTCCCTCCCCCTCTTCATTCCCCTCCACCAGCTCCACCCTCACCCTATTCATTCCCCTTCACCACCCCCTCCCTCCCCATCTTCCTTCCCATCCACCACCCCAACCCTCCCCCTCTTCATTCCCCTCCACCACTCCCCATACCCCTATCATTCCCCTACACTACCCCCTCCCTCCCCCTGTTCATTCCCCTCCAGTTCCCCTTCCCTCCCCCTCTTCATTCCCCTCCACCAACCACTCCTTCTTGCTTATCATTCCCCCTCCACCAACCCTTCGCTCCCCATCTTCATTCTCCTCCACCGCCCACTCCCTCCCTCTCTTCTTTCTCCTCCACCTCCCCCTCCATCCCCCTCTTCATTCCCATCCTCCACCCCCTCCCTCCCCCTCTTCATTCACCTCCACCTCCCCCTTCATCCCCCTCTTCATTCCCCTCCACCTCCCCCTTCCTCCCAACTTCATTCCCCTCCACAAGCCCCTCCCTCACCTACTTCATTCCCCTCCACAACACCCCCTCCCCCTCTTCATTCCCCTCCACCAACCCCTCCATCCCCCTCTTCAATCCCCATCCACCTCCCCCTGCCTCCCCTCTCTTCATTCCCATCCACCACCCCCTCCCTCCCCCTCTTCATTCTCCACCACCTCCCCCTCACTTGACCTCTTCTTTCTCCACCACCTCCAACTCCCTCCTCCTCTTCATACCCCTCCACCACCCCCTCCCTCCCCCTCTTTAGTCTCCTCCACCAACCCCTCCCTCCCCCTCTTCCTTCTCCTCCACCGCCCCCTCCCTCCCCCTCTTCGTTACCCTCCACCACTCCCTCCCTCCCCTCTTCATTCTCCTCCACCTCCCCCTCCCTCCCCCTCTTCTTTCTCCTCCACCAAACCCTCCCTCCCACTCTTCATTCTCCTCCAACTCCACCCTCCCCCTCTTCTATCTCCTCCACCTCCACCTACCTCCTGCTCTTCATTCCCTTCCACGACCCCCCCTCCTCTTCATTCGCCTCCACCTCCTTCTCCCTCCCCCTGTTCTTTCTCCTCCACCTCCCGCTCCCTCCCCCTCTTTATTATCCTCCACCATCCCTCCCACCCCCTCTTCAATCCCCTCCACCTCCCCCTCCCTCCCCCTTTTCATTCCCATCCACCACCCCGTCCCTCCCCCTCTTCATTCTCCACCACCTTCACCTCCCTCCCCCCTTCTTTCTCCTCCACCTCCCACCTCCTCTTCATTCCCCTCCACCACCCCCTCCTTCCCCCTCTTCGTTCTCCTCCACCTCCCCTCCCTCCACGTCTCCATTCCCCTCCACCACCCCTCCCTCCCCCTCTTCATTCTCCTCCAGTTCCCACTCCCTCCCCCTCTTCTTTCTCCTCCATCACCCCCTCACTCCCCCTCTTCATTCTCCTCCACCTCCACCCTCCCCCTCTTCTTTCTCCTCCACCTCCCCCTCCATCCCCCTCTTCTTTCTGCTCCACCTCCCCCTACCGCCCCCTCTTCAATACCCTCCTCCTCCCCCTCCATCCCCCTCTTCTTTCTGCTCCACCTCCCCCTAACGCCCCTTCTTCAATACCCTCCACTACCCCCTCCCTCCCCGTCTTCATTCCCCTCCATCACCTGCTCCCTCCCCCTCTTCATTCCCATTCAACACCCCCGCCCTCCCCCTCTTAATTCCCCTCCACCAACCCCTCCCTGCTCCTTTTCATTCCCCTGGACATACCCCTCCCGCCCCCTCTTCAATACCCTCCACTACCCCCTCCCTCGCCCTCTTCATTCCCCTCCACCACCCCATCCCTCCCCCTCTTCATTCCCCTCCACCACCCGCTCCCTCCCCCTCTTCATTCCCCTCCGCCACCCCCTCCCTCCCCCTCTTCCTTCCCATCCACCTCCCCCTCCCTCCCCCTCTTCATTCCCCTCCACCACTCCCTCCCTCCCCCTTGTCATTCCCCACCACAACCACATCCCACCCCCTTTACATTCCCCTCCACTGCCCCTCCCTCCCCCTCTTCATTCCCCACCAACACCCCCTCGCTCCCCCAATTCATTCCCATCCACCAGCCCCTCCAACCGCCTTTTCATTCCCCTGGACGTCCCCATCACTCCCCCTCTTCATTCCCATCCACGACCCCGTCCCTCCCCCTCTTCATTCCCCTCCACATCCCCGTCCTTCCCCCTCCTCATTCCCCTCCACTATCCACTACCTCCACCTCTTCATTCCCCTAATCCAGCTCCTCCATCCCCCTCTTCATTCCCCTCCACCATCCTCTCACACCCCCTCTTCATTCCCCTCCACCTCCCCCTCCCTGCTCCTTTTCATTCCCCTGGACCTACCCCTCCATCCCCCTCGTCATTCCCCTCCACCAACCCCTCCCTCCGCCTCTTCAATCCCGTCCACCATCCCTTCAATCCCCCTCTTCATTCCCCTCCACCACCCCCTCCCTCCCCCTCTTCATTCCCCTCCACCACATCATCCCTCCCCATCTTCATTCCCCTCCACCATCCCCTTACTCCCTCGCATCCTTCCCATCCACCACCGCTCGCTCCACTCTTCATTCCCCTCCACCTCACCCTCCCGCACCCTCTTCAATCCCCTCCACCACCCCCTCCCTCCCCCTCTTCATTCCACACCACAACACCATCCCGACCCCTTTTCATTCCCCTCCACTGCCCTTCCCTCCCCCTCTTCATTCCCCACCAACACCCCCTCCCTCCCCCTCTTCTTTCTCCTTCACCTCCCCCTCCCACCCCCTCTTAATTCCCCTCCACCACCCCCTCCCTGTTCCTTTTCATTCCCCTTGACCTATCCATCCAACCCCCTCTTCATTCCCCTCCACCAACCCCTCCCTCCGAATCTTCAATCCCGTCCACCATCCCCTCCCTCCCCCTATTCATTCACCTCCACCACCCCCTCCCTCCCCCTCTTCATTCCCCTCCACCACACCCTCCCTCCCCCTCTTCATTCCCCTCCACCACTCCCTCCCTCCCCCTCTTCATTCCCCTCCACCAGCCCCTCACTCCCCCTCATCCTTCCCATCCACCACCGCTCCCTGCACTCTTCATTCCCGTCCAGTACCCCCTCCCTCCCCCTCTTCATTCCCCTCCACCAGCTCCACCCTCACCCTCATCATTCCCCTCCACCACCCCCTCCCTCCACATCTTCCTTCCCATCCACCACCCCCAACCTCCTCCTCTTCATTCCCCTCCACTACCGCCTCCCTCCCCCTGTTCATTCCTCTCCAGTTCCCCCTCCCTCCCTCTATTCATTCCCCTCCACCACCCCCTCCCTCCCCATCTACCCTCTCCTCCACCTCCCCCTCCCATCCCTTCTTCATTCCCCTCCACCTCCCCCTCCCTCCCCCTCTTCATTCCCCTCCACCACCCCCTCCCTCCCCCTCTTCATTCTACACCACCTCCCCCCTCCTCCTCTTCATTCCCCTCCACCACCCCCTCCCTCCCCCTCTTCATTCTCCTCCACCTCCCCCTCCCTCCCCCTCTTCTTTCTCCTCCACCGCCCCTCCCTCCCCCTCTTCATTACCCTCCACCACCCCCTTTCTCCCCCTCTTCATTCTCCTCCACCTCCCCCTCCCTTCCCATCTTCTTTCTCCTCCACCGCCCCCTCCCTCCCCCTCTTCATTACCCTCCACCACTCCCTCCCTCCCCCTCTTCATTCTCCTCCACCTCCCCCTCCCTCCCCCTCTTCTTTCTCCTCCACCTCCCCCTCCCTCCCCTCTTCATTCTCCACCAACTCTCCCCTCCCCCTCTTCCTTCTCCTCCACCTCCACCTCCCTCCTCCTCTTCATTCCCCTCCACGACCCACTCCCTCCTCCTCTTCATTCTCCTCCACCTCCCCCTCCCTCCCCCTGTTCTTTCTCCTCCACCTCACGCTCCCTCCACGTCTTCATTCTCCTCCACCATCCCTCCCACCCCCTCTTCAATCCCTTCCACCTCCCCCTCCCTCCCCCTTTTCAATCCCATCCACCACCCCCTCCCTCCCCTCTTCATTCTCCACCACCTCCACCTTCCTCCCCCTTCTTCTTTCCCCTCCACCTCCCTGCCCATCTTCCTTCCCATCCACCAGCACATCCCTCCCCCTCTTCATTCCCCTCCACATCCACGCAACCCCTCTTCATTGCCCTCCACATCCCCCACCCTCGCCCTCTAAATTCCCCTCCACCACCCCCTCCCTCCCCCTTCATTCCCCTCCACTACCCCCTCCCTCCCCCTCTTCATCCCCCTCCACCAGCTCCACCCTCACCCTATTCATTCCCCTCCACCACCCCCTCGTTCCCCATCTTCCTTCCCATCCACCACTCCAACCCTTCCCCTCTTCATTCCCCTCCACCACCCACCCATACCCCTATCATTCCCTTACACTACCCCCTCCCTCCCCCTGTTCATTCCCCTCCAGTTCCCCTTCCCTCCCACCTCCTCTTCATTCCCCTCCACCACCCCCTCGCTCCCCATCTTCCTTCCCATCCACCACTCCAACACTTCCCCTCTTCATTCCCCTCCACCACCCACCCATACCCCTATGATTCCCCTACACTACCCCCTCCCACCCCCTGTTCATTCCCCTCCAGTTCCCCTTCCCTCCCCCTCTTCATTCCCCTCCACCAACCCATCCCTCTTGCTCTTCATTCCCCCTCCACCAACCCTTCGCTCACCCTCTTCTTTCTCCTCCACCTCCCTCTCCCTCCCCCTCTTCATTCCCATCATCCACCCCCTCCATCCCCCTCTTCATTCCAATCCACCAACCCCTCCCTCCGCCTCTTCAATCCCGTCCACCATCCCCTCCCTCCCCCTCTTCATTCCCCTCCGCCACCCCCTCCCTCCCCCTCTTCATTCCCCTCCACCACACCATCCCTCCCCCTCTTCATTCCCGTCCACCAGCCCCTCACTCCCCCTCATCCTTCCCATCCACCACCACTCGCTCCACTCTTCATTCACATCCACCTCCCCCTTCCTCCCCCTCTTCATTCCCCTCCCCCTCCTCCTCCGGCCCCTTCTTCATTCATCTCCACCTCCCCCTTCCTCCCAACTTCATTCCCCTCCACAAGCCCCTCCCTGCCCTTCTTCATTCCCCTGCACAACACCCCCTCCCCCTCTTCATTCCCCTCCACCAACCCCTCCAACCCCCTCTTCATTCCCCTCCACCTCCCCCTCCCTCCCCCTCTTCATTCCCATCCACCACCCCCTCCCTCCCCCTCTTCATTCTCCACCACGTCCCCCTCCCTCGACTCTTCTTTCTCCTCCACTCCACCTCCCTCCTCCTCTTCATTCCCCTCCACCACCCCCTCCCTCCCCCACTTCATTCTCCTCCACCTCCCCCTCCCTCCCCCTCTTCCTTCTCCTGCACAGCCCCTTCCCTCCCCCTCTTCATTAGCCTCCACCGCCCCCTCCCTCCCCCTCTTCATTATCCTCCACCACTCCCTCCGTCCCCTCTTCTTTCTCCTCCACCTCCCCCTCCCTCCCACTCTTCATTCTCCTCCAACTCCCCCTCCCCCTCTTCATTCTCCACCACCTCCACCTGCCTCCTCCTCTTCATTCCCCTCCACCACCCCCAACCTCCCCCACTTCATTCTCCTCCACCTCCCCCTCCCTCCCCTCTCCCTTCTCCTCCACCGCCCCCTCCCTCCCCCTCTTCATTACCCTCCACCGCCCCCTCCCTCCCCCTCTTCATTACCATCCACCACTCCCTCCCTCCCCCTCTTCATTCTCCTCCACCTCCCCCTCCCTCCCAATCTTCATTCCCCTCCACCTCCCCCTCCCTCCCCCTCTTCATTCCCATCCACCACCTCCTCCCTCCCCCTCTTCATTCTCCACCACCTCCCCCTCCCTCGACCTTTCTTTCTCCTCCACCTCCACCTCCCTCCTCCTCTCATTCCCCTCCACCACCCCCTCCCTCCCCCACTTCATTCTCCTCCACCTCCCCCTCCCTCCCCCTCTTCCTTCTCCTCCACCGCCTCCTCCCTCCCCTTCTTCATTATCCTCCACCGCCCCCTCCCTCCCCCTCTTCATTTCCCTCCACCACTCCCCCCCTCCTCCTCTTCATTCTCCTCCACCTCCCCCTCCCTCACCCTGTTCTTTCTCCTCCACCTCCCGCTCCCTCCCCCTCTTCATTCTCCTCCACCATCCCTCCCACCCCCTCTTCATTCCCCTCCACCTCCCACTCCCTTCCCCTTTTCATTCCCATCCACAACCCCCTCCCACCCCCTCTTCATTCTCCACCACCTCCACCTCCCTCCCCCTCTTCTTTCTCCTCCACCTCCCACCTCCCCTTCATTCCCCTCCACACCCCCTCCTTCCCACTCTTCATTCTCTTCCACCTCCCCTCTTCATTCTCCTCCACCTCCCCCTCCCTCCCCCTCTCCACACCCCTCCACCAACCCCTCCCTCCCCCTCTTCATTCTCCTCCACTTCCCACTCCCTCCCCCTCTTCTTTCTCCTCCACCTCCCCCTCCCTTTCCTCTTCATTCTCCTCCATCTCCACCCTCCCCTTCTTCTTTCTCCTCCACCTCCATCTCCCTCCTCCTCTTCATTCCCCTCCACGACCCGCTCCCTCCCCCTCTTCATTCTCCTCCACCTCCCCCTCCCTCCCCTCTTCTTTCTGCTCCACCTCCCCCTCCTGCACCCTCTTCAATCCCCTCCACTACCCCCTCCCTCACCGTCTTCATTCCTCTCCATCACCCGCTCCCTCCCCCTCTTCATTCCCATTCAACACCCACTCCCTCGCCCGCTTCATTCCCCTCCACCACCCCATCCCTCCCCACTTCATTCACCTCCCCATCCCCTCCTTCCCCCTCTTCCTTGCCATCCACCACACCCTCCCTCCCCCTCTTCATTCCACACCACAACACCATCCCGACCCCTTTTCATTCCCCTCCACTGCCCTTCCCTCCCCCTCTTCATTCCCCACCAACACCCCCTCCCTCCCCCTCTTCTTTCTCCTTCACCTCACCCCCACCCCCTCTTAATTCCCCTCCACCACCCCCTCCCTGTTCCTTTTCATTCCCCTTGACCTACCCATCCAACCCCCTCTTCATTCCCCTCCACCAACCCCTCCCTCCGCCTCTTCAATCCCGTCCACCATCCCCTCCCTCCCCCTATTCATTCACCTCCACCACCCCCTCCCTCCCCCTCTTCATTCCCCTCCACCAGCCCCTCACTCCCCCTCATCCTTCCCATCCACCACCGCTCCCTGCACTCTTCATTCCCGTCCACTACCCCCTCCCTCCCCCTCTTCATTCCCCTCCACCAGCTCCACCCTCACCCTCATCATTCCCCTCCACCACCCCCTCTCTCCCCATCTTCCTTCCCATCCACCACCCCCACCCTCCCCCTCTTCATTCCCCTCCACTACCGCCTCCCTCCCTTGTTCATTCCTCTCCAGTTCCCCCTCCCTCCCTCTATTCATTCCCCTCCACCATCCCCTCCCTCCCCATCTACCCTCTCCTCCACCTCCCCCTCCCATCCCTTCTTCATTCCCCTCCACCTCCCCCTCCCTCCCCTCTTCATTCCCCTCCACCACCCCCTCCCTCCCCCTCTTCATTCTACACCACCTCCCCCCTCCTCCTCTTCATTCCCCTCCACCACCCCCTCCCTCCCCCTCTTCATTCTCCTCCACCTCCCCCTCCCTCCCCCTCTTCTTTCTCCTCCACCGCCCCTCCCTCCCCCTCTTCATTACCCTCCACCACCCCCTTTCTCCCCCTCTTCATTCTCCTCCACCTCCCCCTCCCTCCCCATCTTCTTCTCCTCCACCGCCCCTCCCTCCCCCTCTTCATTACCCTCCACCACTCCCTCCCTCCCCCTCTTCATTCTCCTCCACCTCCCCCTCCCTCCCCCTCTTCTTTCTCCTCCACCTCCCCCTCCCTCCCCTCTTCATTCTCCACCAACTCTCCCCTCCCCTCTTCTTTCTCCTCCACCTCCACCTCCCTCCTCCTCTTCATTCCCCTCCACGACCCCCTCCCTCCTCCTCTTCATTCTCCTCCACCTCCCCCTCCCTCCCCCTGTTCTTTCTCCTCCACCTCACGCTCCCTCCACGTCTTCATTCTCCTCCACCATCCCTCCCACCCCCTCTTCATTCCCTTCCATCTCCCCCTCCCTCCCCCTTTTCATTCCCATCCACCACCCCCTCCCTCCCCTCTTCATTCTCCACCACCTCCACCTTCCTCCCCCTCTTCTTTCCCCTCCACCTCCCACCTCCTCTTCATTCCCCTCCACCACCCCCTCCTTCCCTCTCTTCATTCTCCCCACCTCCTCCTCTTCTTTCTCCTCCACCTCCCCCTCACTCCCCCTCTCCATTCCCTCTACCACCCCCTCCCTCCCCCGCTTCATTCTCCTCCACTGCCCACTCCTTCCCCCCTCTTCTTTCTCATCCACCTCCCCCACCCTCCCCCTCTTCATTCTCCTCCACCTCCACACTCCCCCTCTTCTTTCTCCTCCACCTCCACCACCCTCCTCCTCTTCATTCCCCTCCACGACCGTCTCCCTCCCCCTCTTCATTCTCCTCCACCTCCCCCACCTCCCCCTCTTCTTTCTCCTCCACTTCCCCCTCCCGCCCCCTCTTCAATACCCTCCACTACCCCCTCCCACCCCGTCTTCATTCCCCTCCACCACCCCCTCCCTCCCCCTCTTCATTCCCCTCCACCACCCCCTCCCTCCCCCTGTTCATTCCCCTCCAGTTCCCCTTCCCTCCCCCTCTTCATTCCCCTCCACCAACCCCTCCCTCTTGCTCTTCATTCCCCTCAACCAACCCTTCGCTCCCCGTCTTCATTCTCCTCCACCGCCCACTCCCTCCCCCTCTTCTTTCTCCTCCACCTCCTCCTCCGGCCCCTTCTTCATTCATCTCCACCTCCCCCTTCCTCCCAACTTCATTCCCCTCCACAAGCCCCTCCCTCCCCTTCTTCATTCCCCTGCACAACACCCCCTCCCCCTCTTCATTCGACTCCACCAACCCCTCCAACCCCCTCTTCATTCCCCTCCACCTCCCCCTCCCTCCCCCTCTTCATTCCCATCCACCACCCCCTCCCTCCCCCTCTTCATTCTCCACCACGTCCCCCTCCCTCGACCTCTTCTTTCTCCTCCACATCCACCTCCCTCCTCCTCTTCATTCCCCTCCACCACCCCCTCCCTCCCCCACTTCATTCTCCTCCACCTCCCCCTCCCTCCCCCTCTTCCTTCTCCTGCACAGCCCCTTCCTCCCCCTCTTCATTAGCCTCCACCGCCCCCTCCCTCCCCTCTTCATTATCCTCCACCACTCCCTCCGTCCCCCTCTTCTTTCTCCTCCACCTCCCCCTCCCTCCCACTCTTCATTCTCCTCCAACTCCCCCCCTCCCCCTCTTCATTCTCCACCACCTCCACCTGCCTCCTCCTCTTCATTCCCCTCCACCACCCCCAACCTCCCCCACTTCATTCTCCTCCACCTCCCCCTCCCTCCCATCTTCCTTCTCCTCCACCGTCCCCTCCCTCCCCCTCTTCATTACCCTCCACCGCCTCCTCCCTCCCCCTCTTCATTACCCTCCACCACTCCCTCCCTCCCCCTCTTCATTCTCCTCCACCTCCCCCTCCCTCCCAATCTTCATTCCCCTCCACCTCCCCCTCCCTCCCACTCTTCATTCCCATCCACCACCTCCTCCCTCCCCCTCTTCATTCTCCACCACCTCCCCCTCCCTCGACCTCTTCTTTCTCCTCCACCTCCACCTCCCTCCTCCTCTTCATTCCCCTCCACCACCCCCTCCCTCCCCCACATCATTCTCCTCCACCTCCCCCTCCCTCCCCTCTTCCTTCTCCTCCACCGCCTCCTCCCTCCCCTTCTTCATTATCCTCCACCGCCCCCTCCCTCCCCCTCTTCATTTCCCTCCACCACTCCCCCCTCATCCTCTTCATTCTCCTCCACCTCCCCCTCCCTCACCCTGTTCTTCCTCCTCCACCTCCAGCTCCCTCCCCCTCTTCATTCTCCTCCACCATCCCTCCCACCCCCTCTTCATTCCCCTCCACCTCCCCCTCCCTTCCCCTTTTCATTCCCATCCACAACCCCCTCCCACCCCCTCTTCATTCTCCACCACCTCCACCTCCCTCCCCTCTTCTTTCTCCTCCACCTCCCACCTCCTCTTCATTCCCCTCCACCACCCCCTCCTTCCCACTCTTCATTCTCTTCCACCACCCCCTCTTCATTCTCCTCCACCTCCCCCTCCCTCCCCCTCTCCACACCCCTCCACCACCTCCACCTCCCTCCCCCTCTTCTTTCTCCTCCACCTCCCACCTCCTCTTCATTCCCCTCCACCACCCCCTCCTTCCCACTCTTTCATTCTCTTCCACCACCCCCTCTTCATTCTCCTCCACTTCCCACTCCCTCCCCTCTTCTTTCTCCTCCACCTCCCCCTCCCTTTCCCTCTTCATTCTCCTCCATCTCCACCCTCCCACTCTTCTTTCTCCTCCACCTCCATCTCCCTCCTCCTCTTCATTCCCCTCCACGACCCGCTCCCTCCCCCTCTTCATTCTCCTCCACCTCCCCTCCCTCCCTCTCTTCTTTCTGCTCCACCTCCCCCTCCCGCACCCTCTTCAATCCCCTCCACCACCCCCTCCCTCCCCCCTCTTCATTCCACACCACAACACCATCCCGACCCCTTTTCATTCCCCTCCACTGCCCTTCCCTCCCCCTCTTCATTCCCCACCAACACCCCTCCCTCCCCCTCTTCTTTCTCCTTCACCTCCCCCTCCCACCCCCTCTTAATTCCCCTCCACCACCCCCTCCCTGTTCCTTTTCATTCCCCTTGACCTACCCATCCAACCCCCTCTTCATTCCCCTCCACCAACCCCTCCCTCCGCCTCTTCAATCCCGTCCACCATCCCCTCCCTCCCCCTATTCATTCACCTCCACCACCCCCTCTCTCCCCCTCTTCATTCCCCTCCACCACACCCTCCCTCCCCCTCTTCATTCCCCTCCACCACTCCCTCCCTCCCCCTCTTCATTCCCCTCCACCAGCCCCTCACTCCCCCTCATCCTTCCCATCCACCACCGCTCCCTGCACTCTTCATTCCCGTCCAGTACCCCCTCCCTCCCCCTCTTCATTCCCCTCCACCAGCTCCACCCTCACCCTCATCATTCCCCTCCACCACCCCCTCCCTCCCCATCTTCCTTCCCATCCACCACCCCCACCCTCCTCCTCTTCATTCCCCTCCACTACCGCCTCCCTCCCCCTGTTCATTCCTCTCCAGTTCCCCCTCCCTCCCTCTATTCATTCCCCTCCACCACCCCCTCCTCCCCATCTGCCCTCTCCTCCACCTCCCCCTCCCATCCCTTCTTCATTCCCCTCCACCTCCCCCTCCCTCCCCCTCTTCATTCCCCTCCACCACCCCCCTCCCTCCCCCTCTTCATTCTACACCACCTCCCCCCTCCTCCTCTTCATTCCCCTCCACCACCCCCTCCCTCCCCCTCTTCATTCTCCTCCACCTCCCCCTCCCTCCCCTCTTCTTCTCCTCCACCGCCCCTCCCTCCCCCTCTTCATTACCCTCTACCACCCCCTTTCTCCCCCTCTTCATTCTCCTCCACCTCCCCCTCCCTCCCCATCTTCTTTCTCCTCCACCGCCCCCTCCCTCCCCCTCTTCATTACCCTCCACCACTCCCTCCCTCCCCCCTCTTCATTCTCCTCCACCTCCCCTCCCTCCCCTTCTTCTTTCTCCTCCACCTCCCCCTCCCTCCCCTCTTCATTCTCCACCAACTCTCCCCTCCCCCTCTTCTTTCTCCTCCACCTCCACCTCCCTCCTCCTCTTCATTCCCCTCCACGACCCACTCCCTCCTCCTCTTCATTCTCCTCCACCTCCCCCTCCCTCCCCCTGTTCTTTCTCCTCCACCTCACGCTCCCTCCACGTCTTCATTCTCCTCCACCATCCCTCCCACCCCCTCTTCATTCCCTTCCACCTCCCCCTCCCTCCCCCTTTTCAATCCCATCCACCACCCCTCCCTCCCCTCGTCATTCTCCACCACCTCCACCTTCCTCCCCCTCTTCTTTCCCCCTCCACCTCCCTGCCCATCTTCCTTCCCATCCACCAGCACATCCCTCCCCCTCTTCATTCCCCTCCACATCCACGCAACCCCTCTTCATTGCCCTCCACATGCCCCACCCTCGCCCTCTAAATTCCCCTCCACCACCCCCTCCCTCCCCCTTCATTCCCCTCCACTACCCCCTCCCTCCCCCTCTTCAGTCCCCTCCACCAGCTCCACCCTCACCCTATTCATTCCCCTCCACCACCCCCTCGTTCCCCATCTTCCTTCCCATCCACCACTCCAACCCTTCCCCTCTTCATTCCCCTCCACCACCCACCCATACCCCTATCATTCCCCTACACTACCCCCTCCCTCCCCCTGTTCATTCCCCTCCAGTTCCCCTTCCCTCCACCTCCTCTTCATTCCCCTCCACCACCCCCTCGCTCCCCATCTTCCTTCCCATCCACCACTCCAACCCTTCCCCTCTTCATTCCCCTCCACCACCCACCCATACCCCTATCATTCCCCTACACTACCCCCTCCCACCCCCTGTTCATTCCCCTCCAGTTCCCCTTCCCTCCCCCTCTTCATTCCCCTCCACCAACCCATCCCTCTTGCTCTTCATTCCCCCTCCACCAACCCTTCGCTCACCCTCTTCTTTCTCCTCCACCTCCCTCTCCCTCCCCCTCTTCATTCCCATCATCCACCCCCTCCATCCCCCTCTTCATTCCAATCCACCAACCCCTCCCTCCGCCTCTTCAATCCGTCCACCATCCCCTCCCTCCCCCTCTTCATTCCCTCCGCCACCCCCTCCTCCCCCTCTTCATTCCCCTCCACCACACCATCCCTCCCCCTCTTCATTCCCGTCCACCAGCCCCTCACTCCCCCTCATCCTTCCCATCCACCACCACTCGCTCCACTCTTCATTCACATCCACCTCCCCCTTCCTCCCCCTCTTCATTCCCCTCCCCCTCCTCCTCCGGCCCCTTCTTCATTCATCTCCACCTCCCCCCTTCCTCCCAACTTCATTCCCCTCCACAAGCCCTCCCTCCCCTTCTTCATTCCCCTGCACAACACCCCCCCTCCCCCTCTTCATTCCCCTCCACCAACCCCTCCAACCCCCTCTCATTCCCCTCCACCTCCCCCTCTTCATTCCCATCCACCACCCCCTCCCTCCCCCTCTTCATTCTCCACCACGTCCCCCTCCCTCGACCTCTTCTTTCTCCTCCACATCCACCTCCCTCCTCCTCTTCATTCCCCTCCACCACCCCCTCCCTCCCCCACTTCATTCTCCTCCACCTCCCCCTCCCTCCCCCTCTTCCTTCTCCTGCACAGCCCCTTCCCTCCCCCTCTTCATTAGCCTCCACCGCCCCCTCCCTCCCCCTCTTCATTATCCTCCACCACTCCCTCCGTCCCCCTCTTCTTTCTCCTCCACCTCCCCCTCCCTCCCACTCTTCATTCTCCTCCAACTCCCCCCTCCCCCTCTTCATTCTCCACCACCTCCACCTGCCTCCTCCTCTTCATTCCCCTTCACCACCCCCAACCTCCCCCACTTCATTCTCCTCCACCTCCCCCTCCCTCCCCTCTTCCTTCTCCTCCACCGCCCCCTCCCTCCCCCTCTTCATTACCCTCCACCGCCACCATCCCTCCCCCTCTCATACCCTCCACCACTCCCTCCCTCCCCCTCTTCATTCTCCTCCACCTCCCCCTCCCTCCCAATCTCATTCCCCTCCACCTCCCCCTCCCTCCCCCTCTTCATTCCCATCCACCACCTCCTCCCTCCCCCTCTTCATTCTCCACCACCTCCCCCCTCCCTCGACCTCTTCTTTCTCCTCCACCTCCACCTCCCTCCTCCTCTTCATTCCCCTCCACCACCCCCTCCCTCCCCCACTTCATTCTCCTCCACCTCCCCCTCCCTCCCCCTCTTCCTTCTCCTCCACCGCCTCCTCCCTCCCCTTCTTCATTATCCTCCACCGCCCCCTCCCTCCCCCTCTTCATTTCCCTCCACCACTCCCCCCCTCCTCCTCTTCATTCTCCTCCACCTCCCCCTCCCTCACCCTGTTCTTTCTCCTCCACCTCCCGCTCCCTCCCCCTCTTCATTCTCCTCCACCATCCCTCCCACCCCCTCTTCATTCCCCTCCACCTCCCACTCCCTTCCCCTTTTCATTCCCATCCACAACCCCCTCCCACCCCCCTCTCATTCTCCACCACCTCCACCTCCCTCCCCCTCTTCTTTCTCCTCCACCTCCCACCTCCTCTTCATTCCCCTCCACCACCCCCTCCTTCCCACTCTTCATTCTCTCCACCTCCCCCTCTTCATTCTCCTCCACCTCCCCCTCCCTCACCCTCTCCACACCCCTCCACCAACCCCTCCCTCCCCCTCTTCATTCTCCACCACTTCCCACTCCCTCCCCCTCTTCTTTCTCCTCCACCTCCCCCTCCCTTTCCCTCTTCATTCTCCTCCATCTCCACCCTCCCCCTCTTCTTTCTCCTCCACCTCCATCTCCTCCTCCTCTTCATTCCCCTCCACGACCCGCTCCCTCCCCCTCTTCATTCTCCTCCACCTCCCCCTCCCTCCCCCTCTTACTTCTGCTCCACCTCCCCCTCCTGCACCCTCTTCAATCCCCTCCACTACCCCCTCCCTCACCGTCTTCATTCCTCTCCATCACCCGCTCCCTCCCCCTCTTCATTCCCATTCAACACCCACTCCCTCGCCCGCTTCATTCCCCTCCACCACCCCATCCCTCCCCCACTTCATTCACCTCCCCATCCCCTCCTTCCCCCTCTTCCTTGCCATCCACCACACCCTCCCTCCCCCTCTTCATTGCCCTCCACCACCCCCTCCCTCCCCCTCTTCATTCCACACCACAACACCATCCCGACCCCTTTTCATTCCCCTCCACTGCCCTTCCCTCCCCCTCTTCATTCCCCACCAACACCCCCTCCCTCCCCCTCTTCTTTCTCCTTCACCTCCCCCCCAACCCCTCTTAATTCCCCTCCACCACCCCCTCCCTGTTCCTTTTCATTCCCCTTGACCTACCCATCCAACCGCCTCTTCATTCCCCTCCACCAACCCCTCCCTCCGCCTCTTCAATCCCGTCCACCATCCCCTCCCTCCCCCTATTCATTCACCTCCACCACCCCCTCCCTCCCCCTCTTCATTCCCCTCCACCACACCCTCCCTCCCCCTCTTCATTCCCCTCCACCACACCCTCCCTCCCCTCTTCATTCCCCTCCACCAGCCCCTCACTCCCCCTCATCCTTCCCATCCACCACCGCTCCCTGCACTCTTCATTCCCGTCCACTACCCCCTCCCTCCCCCTCTTCATTCCCCTCCACCAGCTCCACCCTCACCCTCATCATTCCCCTCCACCACCCCCTCTCTCCCCATCTTCCTTCCCATCCACCACCCCCACCCTCCCCCTCTTCATTCCCCTCCACTACCGCCTCCCTCCCCTTGTTCATTCCTCTCCAGTTCCCCCTCCCTCCCTCTATTCATTCCCCTCCACCACCCCCTCCCTCCCATCTACCCTCTCCTCCACCTCCCCCCTCCCATCCCTTCTTCATTCCCCTCCACCTCCCCCTCCCTCCCCCTCTTCATTCCCCTCCACCACCCCCTCCCTCCCCTTCTTCATTCTACACCACCTCCCCCCTCCTCCTCTTCATTCCCCTCCACCACCCCCTCCCTCCCCCTCTTCATTCTCCTCCACCTCCCCCTCCCTCCCCCTCTTCTTTCTCCTCCACCGCCCCTCCCTCCCCCTCTTCATTACCCTCCACCACCCCCTTTCTCCCCCTCTTCATTCTCCTCCACCTCCCCCTCCCTCCCCATCTTCTTTCTCCTCCACCGCCCCCTCCCTCCCCCTCTTCATTACCCTCCACCACTCCCTCCTCCCCCTCTTCATTCTCCTCCACCTCCCCCTCCCTCCCCCTCTTCTTTCTCCTCCACCTCCCCCTCCCTCCCCTCTTCATTCTCCACCAACTCTCCCCTCCCCCTCTTCTTTCTCCTCCACCTCCACCTCCCTCCTCCTCTTCATTCCCCTCCACGACCCCCTCCCTCCTCCTCTTCATTCTCCTCCACCTCCCCCTCCCTCCCCCTGTTCTTTCTCCTCCACCTCACGCTCCCTCCACGTCTTCATTCTCCTCCACCATCCCTCCCACCCCCTCTTCATTCCCTTCCACCTCCCCCTCCCTCCCCCTTTTCATTCCCATCCACCACACCCTCCCTCCCCTCTTCATTCTCCACCACCTCCACCTTCCTCCCCCTCTTCTTTCCCCTCCACCTCCCACCTCCTCTTCATTCCCCTCCACCACCCCCTCCTTCCCTCTCTTCATTCTCCCCACCTCCTCCTCTTCTTTCTCCTCCACCTCCCCCTCACTCCCCCTCTCCATTCCCCTCCACCACCCCCTCCCTCCCCCGCTTCATACTCCTCCACTGCCCACTCCTTCCCCCTCTTCTTTCTCATCCACCTCCCCCACCCTCCCCCTCTTCATTCTCCTCCACCTCCACACTCCCCCTCTTCTTTCTCCTCCACCTCCACCACCCTCCTCCTCTTCATTCCCCTCCACGACCGTCTCCCTCCCCCTCTTCATTCTCCTCCACCTCCCCCTCCTCCCCCTCTTCTTTCTCCTCCACTTCCCCCTCCCGCCCCCTCTTCAATACCCTCCACTACCCCCTCCCACCCCGTCTTCATTCCCCTCCACCACCCCCTCCCTCCCCCTCTTCATTCCCCTCCACCACCCCCTCCCTCCCCCTGTTCACTCCCCTCCAGTTCCCCTTCCCTCCCCCTCTTCATTCCCCTCCACCAACCCCTCCCTCTTGCTCTTCATTCCCCCTCCACCAACCCTTCGCTCCCCGTCTTCATTCTCCTCCACCGCCCACTCCCTCCCCCTCTTCTTCTCCTCCACCTCCTCCTCCGGCCCCTTCTTCATTCATCTCCACCTCCCCCTTCCTCCCAACTTCATTCCCCTCCACAAGCCCCTCCCTCCGCTTCTTCATTCCCCTGCACAACACCCCCTCCCCCTCTTCATTCCCCTCCACCAACCCCTCCAACCCCCTCTTCATTCCCCTCCACCTCCCCCTCCTCCCCCTCTTCATTCCCATCCACCAGCCCCTCCCTCCCCCTCTTCATTCTCCACCACGTCCCCCTCCCTCGACCTCTTCTTTCTCCTCCACATCCACCTCCCTCCTCCTCTTCATTCCCCTCCACCACCCCCTCCCTCCCCCACTTCATTCTCCTCCACCTCCCCCTCCCTCCCCCTCTTCCTTCTCCTGCACAGCCCCTTCCCTCCCCCTCTTCATTAGCCTCCACCGCCCCCTCCCTCCCCCTCTTCATTATCCTCCACCACTCCCTCCGTCCCCCTCTTCTTTCTCCTCCACCTCCCCCTCCCTCCCAGTCTTCATTCTCCTCCAACTCCCCCCTCCCCCTCTTCATTCTCCACCACCTCCACCTGCCTCCTCCTCTTCATTCCCCTCCACCACCCCCAACCTCCCCCACTTCATTCTCCTCCATCTCCCCCTCCCTCCCCTCTTCCTTCTCCTCCACCGTCCCCTCCCTCCCCCTCTTCATTACCCTCCAACGCCTCCTCCCTCCCCCTCTTCATTACCCTCCACCACTCCCTCCCTCCCCCTCTTCATTCTCCTCCACCTCCCCCTCCCTCCCAATCTTCATTCCCCTCCACCTCCCCCTCCCTCCCACTCTTCATTCCCATCCACCACCTCCTCCCTCCCCTCTTCATTCTCCACCACCTCCCCCTCCCTCGACCTCTTCTTTCGCCTCCACCTCCACCTCCCTCCTCCTCTTCATTCCCCTCCACCACCCCCTCCCTCCCCCACTTCATTCTCCTCCACCTCCCCCTCCCTCCCCCTCTTCCTTCTCCTCCACCGCCTCCTCCCTCCCCTTCTTCATTATCCTCCACCGCCCCCTCCCTCCCCCTCTTCATTTCCTCCACCACTCCCCCCTCATCCTCTTCATTCTCCTCCACCTCCCCCTCCCTCACCCTGTTCTTTCTCCTCCACCTCCCGCTCCCTCCCCCTCTTCATTCTCCTCCACCATCCCTCCCACCCCCTCTTCATTCCCCTCCACCTCCCCCTCCCTTCCCCTTTTCATTCCCATCCACAACCCCCTCCCACCCCCTCTTCATTCTCACCACCTCCACCTCCCTCCCCCATTCCCCTCCACCTCCCCCTCCCTTCCCCTTTTCATTCCCATCCACAACCCCCTCCCACCCCCTCTTCATTCTCCACCACCTCCACCTCCCTCCCCCTCTTCTTTCTCCTCCACCTCCCACCTCCTCTTCATTCCCCTCCACCACCCCCTCCTTCCCACTCTTCATTCTCTTCCACCACCCCCTCTTCATTCTCCTCCACCTCCCCCTCCCTCCCCCTCTCCACACCCCTCCACCACCTCCCCTCCCTCCCCCTCTTCTTTCTCCTCCACCTCCCACCTCCTCTTCATTCCCCTCCACCACCCCCTCCTTCCCACTCTTCATTCTCTTCCACCACCCCCTCTTCATTCTCCTCCACTTCCCACTCCCTCCCCCTCTTCTTTCTCCTCCACCTCCCCCTCCCTTTCCCTCTTCATTCTCCTCCATCTCCACCCTCCCCCTCTTCTTTCTCCTCCACCTCCATCTCCCTCCTCCTCTTCATTCCCCTCCACGACCCGCTCCCTCCCCCTCTTCATTCTCCTCCACCTCCCCTCCCTCCCTCTCTTCTTTCTGCTCCACCTCCCCCTCCCGCACCCTCTTCAATCCCCTCCACCACCCCCTCCCTCCCCCTCTTCATTCCACACCACAACACCATCCCGACCCCTTTTCATTCCCCTCCACTGCCCTTCCCTCCCCCTCTTCATTCCCCACCAACACCCCCCTCCCTCCCCCTCTTCTTTCTCCTTCACCTCCCCCTCCCACCCCCTCTTAATTCCCCTCCACCACCCCCTCCCTGTTCCTTTTCATTCCCCTTGACCTACCCATCCAACCCCCTCTTCATTCCCCTCCACCAACCCCTCCCTCTGCCTCTTCAATCCCGTCCACCATCCCATCCTCCCCCTATTCATTCACCTCCACCACCCCCTCCCTCCCCCTCTTCATTCCCCTCCACCACACCCTCCCTCCCCCTCTTCATTCCCCTCCACCACTCCCTCCCTCCCCCTCTTCATTCCCCTCCACCAGCCCCTCACTCCCCCTCATCCTTCCCATCCACCACCGCTCCCTGCACTCTTCATTCCCGTCCAGTACCCCCTCCCTCCCCCTCTTCATTCCCCTCCACCAGCTCCACCCTCACCCTCATCATTCCCCTCCACCACCCCCTCCCTCCCCATCTTCCTTCCCATCCACCACCCCCACCCTCCTCCTCTTCATTCCCCTCCACTACCGCCTCCCTCCCCCTGTTCATTCCTCTCCAGTTCCCCCTCCCTCCCTCTATTCATTCCCCTCCACCACCCCCTCCCTCCCCATCTACCCTCTCCTCCACCTCCCCCTCCCATCCTTCTTCATTCCCCTCCACCTCCCCCTCCCTCCCCCTCTTCATTCCCCTCCACCACCCCCTCCCCTCCCCCTCTTCATTCTACACCACCTCCCCCCTCCTCCTCTTCATTCCCCTCCACCACCCCCTCCCTCCCCCTCTTCATTCTCCTCCACCTCCCCATCCCTCCCCCTCTTCTTTCTCCTCCACCGCCCCTCCCTCCCCCTCTTCATTACCCTCCACCACCCCCTTTCTCCCCCTCTTCATTCTCCTCCACCTCCCCCTCCCTCCCCATCTTCTTTCTCCTCCACCGCCCCCTCCCTCCCCCTCTTCATTACCCCTCCACCACTCCCTCCCCTCCCCCTCTTCATTCTCCTCCACCTCCCCCTCCCTCCCCCCTCTTCTTTCTCCTCACACCTCCCCCTCCCTCCCCTCTTCATTCTCCACCAACTCTCCCCTCCCCCTCTTCTTTCTCCTCCACCTCCACCTCCCTCCTCCTCTTCATTCCCCTCCACGACCCACTCCCTCCTCCTCTTCATTCTCCTCCACCTCCCCCTCCCTCCCCCTGTTCTTTCTCCTCCACCTCACGCTCCCTCCACGTCTTCATTCTCCTCCACCATCCCTCCCACCCCCTCTTCATTCCCTTCCACCTCCCCCTCCCTCCCCCTTTTCAATCCCATCCACCACCCCCTCCCTCCCCTCTTCATTCTCAACCACCTCCACCTTCCTCCCCTCTTCTTTCCCCTCCACCTCCCTGCCCATCTTCCTTCCCATCCACCAGCACATCCCTCCCCCTCTTCATTCCCCTCCACATCCACGCAACCCCTCTTCATTGCCCTCCACATCCCCACCCTCGCCCTCTAAATTCCCCTCCACCCACCTCCTCCTTCCCCCTTCATTCCCCTCCACAACACCTCCCTCCCCCTCTTCATTCCCCTCCAACAACCCCTCCCTCCCTCTCTTCATTCCCCTAGACCACCCCCTCCCTCCCCATCTTCAACCCCATCTGCCACACCATCCCTCCCACTCTTCATTCCCCTCCACCACACCCTCCCTCTCCCACTTCATTCCCTCTAACAGCCGCTCCATCCCCCTCTTCATTCCCTTCCACCACCACCTCCTTCCCCCTCTTCCTTCCCATCCACCAGCCCCTCCCTCCCCTCTTCATTCTCCTCCACCTCCCCCTCCCTCCCTCTTTTCATTCCCCTCAACATCCCCTTCCCTGCCCTCTGTATTCCCATCCCACCACTCCCTCTCTCCCCCTCTTATTTCCCAACCACCACCCCCTCCCTCCCCCTCTTCATTCCCTCCACCACCACTCCCTCCCCTCTCCATTCTCCTCCACCTCCCCTCCGTCCTCCTCTTCATTCCCTTCCACGACCCGCTCACTCCCCCTCTTCATCTCCTCCACCTCCCCCTCCCTCCTCCTCTTCATTCCCCTCCACGACCCGCTCCCTCCCCCTCTTCATTCTCCTCCACCAAACCCTCCCTCCCCCTCTTCTTTCTCCTCCAACTCCCCCTCCCGCCCCCTCTTCAATACCCTTCACTACCCACTCCCTCCCGTCTTGATTCCCCTCCATCACCCCCTCCCTCGCCCTCTTCATTCCCCTCCACCACCCCATCCCTCCCCTCTTCATTCCCCTCCACCACCCGCTCCCTCCCCCTCTTCCTTCCCATCCACCACCCCCTCACTCCCCCTCTTCATTCCCCTCCACTGCCCCTCCCTCCCCATCTTCATTCCCCACCAACACCCCCTCCCTCCCCCTCTTCTTTCTCCTTCACCTCCCCCTCCCTCCCCCACTTCATTCCCCTCCACCAACCCCTCCTTCCGCCTCTTCAATACCGTCCACCATCCCCTCCCTCCACCTCTTCATTCCCCTCCACCACCCCTCCCTCCCCCTTTTCATTCCCCTCCACTGCCCCTCCCTCCCCCTCTTCATTCCCCAACAACACACCCTCCCTCCCCCTCTTCTTTCTCCTTCACCTCCTCCTCCCTCCACCGCGTCATTCCCCTCCACCACACCCTCCCTCACCCTCTTCATTCCCCTCCACCAGCCCCTCACTCCCCCTCATCCTTCCCAACCACCACCGCTCCCTCCACTCTTCATTCCCCTCCACCACTCCCTCCCACACCCTCCTCTTTCCCCTCCACTACCCCCTCCCTCCCCCTCTTCATTCCCCTCCACCAGCCCACCCTCACCCTCTTCATTCCCCTCCACCACCCCCTCCCTCCCCATCTTCCTTCCCATCCACCACCCCCACCCTCCCCCATTTCATTCACCTCCACCACCCCTCCATTCCCCTATCATTCCCCTCCACTACCCCCTCCCTCCCCCTCTTCATTCCCCTCCACCAACCCCTCCCCTCCCGCTCTTCATTCCCCTCCACCACCCCCTCCCTCCCCATCTACCTTCTCATCCATCACCCCCACCCACCACACTTCATTCCCCTCCACCTCCCTCTCCTCGCCCTCTTCATTCCCAAACACCACCCCCTCCCTCCCCCTCTTCATTCCCCTCCACATCCCCCTCCGTACCCCTCTTCCTACCCATCCACCACACCCTCCCTCCCCCTCTTCATTCCCCTCCACCACCCGCTCCCTCCCCCTCTTCCTTCCCATCCACCACCCCCTCCCTCCCCCTTTTCATTCCCCTCCACTGCCCCTCCCTCCCCCTCTTCATTCCCCACCAACACCCCCCTCCCTCCCCCTCTTCTTTCTCCTTCACCTCCCCCTCCCTCCCCCTCTTCATTCCCATCCACCAAATCTCCCTCCAATCTTCATTCCGCTCCACCACCGCCTCCCACCCCCTCTTCATTCCTCTCCACTATCCCATCCCTCCCCTCTTCATTCCCCTCCAGCAGCTCCACCCTCACCCTCTTCATTCCCCTCCACCATCCCCTCCCTGCCCATCTTCCTTCCCATCCACCACCCCCTCCCTCCCCCTCTCATTCCCCTCCACCACCCCCTCCATACCCCTCTTCATTCCCTCCACTATCCCCTCCCTCCCAATGTTCATTCCCTCCAGTTTCCCCCTCCCTCCCCCTCTTCATTCCCTCCACATCCCCCACACTCGCCCTCTAAATTCCCCTCCATCACCCCCTCCCTCCCCCCTTCATTCCCCTCCACAACTCCTCCCTCCCCCTCTTCATTCCCCTCCAACAACCCCTCCCTCCCTCTCTTCATTCCCCTAGACCACCCCTCCCTCCCCATCTTCAAACCCATCCTCCACACCCTGCCTCCCCCTCTTCATTCCCCTCCACCAGCTCCACCCTCACCCGCTTCATTCCCCTCCAGCATCCCCTCCCTGCCCATCTTCCTTCCCATCCACCAGCACATCCCTCCCCCTCTTCATTCCCCTCCACATCTACGCAACCCCTCTTCATTGCCCTCCACATCCCCCACCCTCGCCCTCTAAATTCCCTCCACCACCCCCTCCCTCCCCCTTCATTCCCCTCCACAACACCTCCCTCCCCCTCTTCATTCCCCTCCAACAACCCCTCCCTCCCTCTCTTCATTCCCCTAGACCACCCCCTCCCTCCCCATCTTCAACCCCATCTGCCAAACCCTCCCTCCCGCTCTTCATTCCCCTCCACCACACCCTCCCTCTCTCACTTCATTCCCCTCTAACAGCCCCTCCATCCCCCTCTTCATTCCCTTCCACCACAACCTCCTTCCCCCTCTTCCTTCCCATCTACCAGCCCCTCCCTCCCCTCTTCGTTCTCCTCCACCTCCCCCTCCCTCCCTCTATTCATTCCCCTCAACATCCCCTTCCCTCCCCTCTGCATTCCCATCCACCACCCCCTCTCCCCCCTCTTATTTCCCAACCACCACCCCTCCCTCCCCTCTTCATTCTCCTCCACCTCCCCCTCCCTCCCTCTATTCATTCCCCTCAACATCCCCTTCCCTCCCCTCTGCATTCCCATCCACCACCCCCTCTCTCCCCCTCTTCCTTCCCATCCACCACCCCCCTCCCTCCCCCTCGTCATTCCCTCCACTACCCCCTCCCTCCCCTCTTCATTCCCCTCCACCACCCCAACCCTCCCTCTCTTCATTCCCCTCCACTACCCCCTCCCTCCCCCTCTTCATTCCCCTCCAACAGATCCTCCCTCCCCCTCTTCATTCCCCTCCACCATCCTCTCCCTGCTCCTTTTCATTCCCCTGGATCTACCCCTCCATCCCCCTCTTCATTCCCCTCCACCAACCCCTCCCTCCGCCTCTTCAATCCCGTCCACAATCCCCTCCCTCCCCCTCTTCATTCCCCTCCACCACCACTCCCTCCCCCTCTCCATTCTCCTCCACCTCCCCCTCCCTCCTGCTCTTCATTCCCTTCCACGACCCGCTCAATCCCCCTCTTCATTCTCCTCCACCTCCCCCTCCCTCCTCCTCTTCATTCCCCTCCACGACCCGCTCCCTCCCCCTCTTCATTCTCCTCCACCAACCCCTCCCTCCCCCTCTCTTTCTCCTCCACCTCCCCCTCCCGCCCCCTCTTCAATACCCTCCACTACCCACTCCCTCCCCGTCTTGATTCCCCTCCATCACCCCCTCCCTCGCCCTCTTCATTCCCCTCCACCACCCCATCCCTCCCCCTCTTCATTCCCCTCCACCACCCGCTCCCTCCCCCTCTTCCTTCCCATCCACCACCCCCTCCCTCCCCCTCTTCATTCCCTTCCACTGCCCCTCCCTCCCCATCTTCATTCCCCACCAACACCCCCTCCCTCCCCCTCTTCTTTCTCCTTCACCTCCCCCTCCCTCCCCCACTTCATTCCCCTCCACCAACCCCTCCCTCCGCCTCTTCAATACCGTCCACCATCCCCTCCCTCCACCTCTTCATTCCCCTCCACCACCCCCTCCCTCCCCCTTTTCATTCCCCTCCACTGCCCCTCCCTCCCCCTCTTCATTCCCCAACAACACCCCCTCCTCCCCCTCTTCTTTCTCCTTCACCTCCTCCTCCCTCCACCGCGTCATTCCCCTCCACCACACCCTCCATCACCCTCTTCATTCCCCTCCACCAGCCCCTCACTCCCCCTCATCCTTCCCATCCACCACCGCTCCTCCACTCTTCATTCCCCTCCACCACTCCCTCCCACACCCTCCTCTTTCCCTCCACTACCCCCTCCTCCCCCTCTTCATTCCCCTCCACCAGCCCCACCCTCACCCTCTTCATTCCCCTCCACCACCCCCTCCCTCCCCATCTTCCTTCCCATCCACCACCCCCACCCTCCCCCTCTTCATTCCCCTCCACCACCCCTCCATTCCCCTATCATTCCCCTCCACTACCCCATCCCTCCCCCTCTTCATTCCCCTCCACCAACCCCTCCCTCCCGCTCTTCATTCCCCTCCACCACCCCCCTCCCTCCCCATCGACCTTCTCATCCATCACCCCCACCCTCCACACTTCATTCCCCTCCACCTCCCTCTCCCTCGCCCTCTTCATTCCCAAACACCATCCCCTCCCTCCCCCTCTTCATTCCCCTCCACATCCCCCTCCGTACCCCTCTTCCTACCCATCCACCACACCCTCCCTCCCCCTCTTCATTCCCCTCCACCACCCGCTCCCTCCCCCCTCTCTCCTTCCCATCCACCACCCCCTCCCTCCCCCTTTTCATTCCCCTCCACTGCCCCTCCCTCCCCCTCTTCATTCCCCACCAACACCCCTCCCTCCCCCTCTTCTTTCTCCTTCACCTCCCCCTCCCTCCCCCACTTCATTCCTCTCCACCAACCCCTCCCTCCGCCTCTTCAATACCGTCCACCATCCCCTCCCTCCACCTCTTCATTCCCCTCCACCACCCCCTCCCTCCCCCTCTTCTTTCTCCTTCACCTCCCCCTCCCTCCCCCTCTTCATTCCACTCCACCTTCCCCTCCCTCCCGCTGTTCAGTCCCCTCCACCACCCTCTACCTCCCCCTCTACCTTCCCATCCACCACCCCCTCCCTCCACTCTTCATTCCCCTCCACCACCCCCTCCCTCCCCCTCTTCATTCCCCTCCACTACCCGCTCCCTCCCCCTCTTCATTCCCCTCCACCACCTCCTCCCTCCCCCTTCATTCCCCTCCACAACTCCTCCCTCCCCCTCTTCATTCCCCTCTAACAACCCCTCCCTCCCTCTCTTCATTCCGCTAGACCACCCCCTCCCTCCCCATCTTCAACCCCATCCACCACACCCTCCCTCCCCCTCGTCATTTCCCTCCACCACCGCCTCTTTCCCCATCTTCATTCCCATCTGCCACACCCTCCCTCCCGCTTTTCATTCCCCTCCACCACACCCTCCCTCTCCCACTTCATTCCCCACCAACAGCCCCTCCATCCCCCTCTTCATTCCCCTCCACCACCACCTCCTTCCCCCTCTTCCTTCCCATCCACCAGCCCCTCCCACCCCCTCTTCGTTCCCTTCCACGTCCCTCTCCCTAACCCTCTTCATTCCCAACCACCACCCCCTCCCTCCCCACTTCATTCTCCTCCACCTCCCCCTCCCTCCCTCTATTCATTCCCCTCAACATCCCCTTCCCTCCCCTCTGCATTCCCATCCACCACCCCCTCTCTCCCCCTCTTCATTCCCATCCACCGCCCCCTCCCACCACCACTTCATTCCCCTCCACCACCCCCTCCCTCCCTCTATTCATTCCCCTCAACATCCCCTTCCCTCCCCTCTGCATTCCCATCCACCAGCCCATCCCTCCCCCTCTTCATTCCCCTCCACCACCCCATCCCTCCACTCTTCATTCCCCTCCACCACCCACTCGCTTCCCCTCTTTTTTCTCCTACCCCACGCCCTCCCTCCCCCAATTCATTCCGCTCCACCACCCCTCCCTCCCCCTCTTCATTCCCCTCCACCACCCCCTCCCTCCCCCTCTTCATTCCCCTCCACCACAGCCTCCCTCCCCCTCTTCATTCCCATCCACCACCCCCTCCCTCCTTCTCTTCATTCCCCTCCACATCCCCCTCCCTTCCCGTCTTCATTCCCATCCACCACCCCCTCCCTCCTTTTCTTCATTCCCCTCCACCACCCCTCCCTCCCCCTCTTCATTCCCATCCACCACCCCCTCCCTCCCTTTCTTCATTCCCCTCCACCACCGCCTCCCTCCCCCTCTTCATTCCCATGCACCACCCCATCCCTCCCTCTCTTCATTCCCCTCCACCACCCGCTCGCCCCCCCTCTTCATTCCCCTCCACCACACCCTCCGTACCCCTCTTCCTACCCATCCACCACCCCCTCCCTCCCCCTCTTCATTCCCGTCCACCAGCCCCTCCGATGCCCTTTTCATTCCCCTGGACTTCCCCATCCCTCCCCTTCATTCCCCTCCAACACCCCATCCCTCCCCCTCTTCATTCCCCTCCACAATCCCCTCCATCCCCCTCTTCATTCCCGTCCAACACCCCCTCCCTCCCCCTCTTCATTCACCTCCACCACCCCCTCCCTCCCCCTCTTCATTCCCCTCCAACACCCCCTCCCTCCCCCTCTACATTCACCTCCACCACCCCCTCCCACCCCCTCTTCATTCCCCTCCACTATCCCCTCCGTCCCCCTCTTCATTCCCCTCGACCAGCTCCACCCTCACCCTCTTCATTCCCCTCCACCAAACCCCCCTCCCCCTCTTCATTCCCCTCCACCACCCCCTCCATACCCCTCTTCATTCCCCTCCACTATCTCCTCCCTCCCAATGTTCATTCACCTCCAGTTCCCCCTCCCTACCCCTCTTCATTCCCCTCCAGTTATCCCTCCCTCCCGCTCTTCATTCCCCTCCGCCACCCCCTACCTCCCTCTCTACCTTCCCATCCACCACCCCTCCCTCCACTCTCCATTCCCCTCCACCACCCCCTACCTCCCCCTCTACCTTCCCATCCACCACCCCCTCCCTCCACTCTCCATTCCCATCCACCACCCCCTCCCTCCACTCTCCATTCCCATCCACCACCCCCTCCTTCCACTCTGCGTTCCCCTCCACCTCACTCTCCCTCCCCCTCTTCATTCCCAACCACCAACCCCTCCCACCCTCTCTTCTATCTCCATCACCCCTCCTCCCTCCCCCTTTTAATTCCCATCCACCACCCCCTCCCTCCCCCTCTTCATTTCCCTCCACTACCCGCTCCTTCCCCCTCTTCATTCCCCTCCACCAGCTCCTCCCTCCCCCTCTTCATTCCCCTCAATATCCCCTTCCCTCCCCTCTGCATTCCCATCCACCAGCACATCCCTCGCCCTCTTCATTCCCCTCCACATCCACGCCCCCCCTTCATTCCCCTCCACATCCCCCACCCTCGCCCTCTAAATTCCCCTCCACCACCCCTTCACTCCCCCCTTCATTCCCCTCCACAACCCCTCCCTCCCCCACTTCATTCCCCTCCAACACTCCCTCCCTCCCTCTCTTCATTCCCCTAGACCACTCCCTCCCTCCCCATCTTCAAACCCATCCTCCACACCCTCCCTCCCCCTCGTCATTTCCCTCCACCACCGCCTCCATCCCCATCTTCATTCCCATCCACCACACCCTCCCTCCCGCTCTTCATTCATCTCCACCACACCCTCCATCTCCCACTTCATTGCCCTCCAACAGCTCCTCCATCCCCCTCTTCATTTCCCTCCACCACCACCTCCTTCCCCCTCTTCCTTCCCATCCACCAGCCCCTCCCACCCCCTCTTCATTCCCCTCCACGTCCCTCTCCCTAACCCTCTTCATTCCCAACCACCACCCCCTCCCTCCCCTCTTCATTCTCCTCCACCTCCCCATCCCTCCCTCTATTCATTCCCTCAACATCCCCTTCCCTCCCCTCTGCATTCCCATCCACCAGCCCATCCCTCCCCCTCTCCATTCACCTCCACATCCACGTCCCTCCCCCTCTTCATTCCCCTCCACATCCCCCTCCCTTCCCCTCTTCGTTCTCCTCCACCAACCACTCCCTCGTCTTCTTCTTTCTCCTCCACTAACCCCTCCCTCCCCCTCTTCATTCCCCTCCACCACCCCATCCCTCCACTCTTCATTCCCCTCCACCACCCACTCCCTCCCCCTCTTTTTTCTCCTACACCACGCCCTCCCTCCCCCAATTCATTCCGCTCCACCACCCCTCCCTCCCCCTCTTCATTCCCCTCCACCTCAGCTCCATTCCCCTCTTCATTCCCCTCCACGACCCCATCCCTCCCCCCTTCATTCCCCTCCACTTCCCCCTCCCTCCCCCTCTTCATTCCCCTCCACAACCCCCTCCCTCCCCCACTTCATTCCCCTCCACCACCCCATCCCTCCACTCTTCATTCCCCTCCACCAGCCCCTCCCTCTCCCTCTTCATTCCCCTCCATATCCACATCCCTCCCCCTCTTCATTCTCCAACACCACTCCCTCCCTCCCCTTCTTCTTTCTCCTCCACCAACCCCTCCCTCCCCCTCTTCATTCCTCTCCAACACCCCATCCGTCCACTCTTCATTCCCCTCCACCTCCCCTCCCTCCCCCTCTTCATTTCACTCCACCACCCACTCCCTCCCACTCTTCTTTCTCCTCCACCACCCCTCCCTCCCCAATTCATTCCCCTCCACCACCCCTCCCCCCCCTCTTCATTCTCCTCCACCACCCCCTCCCACCACCTCTTCGTTCCCCTCCACCTCCCACTCCCTCCCCCTCTTCAATCTCTTCCACCACCCCCTCCCTCACTCTCTTCATTCCCCTAGACCACCCCCTTCCTCCCCATCTTCATTCCCATCCTCCACACCCTCCCTCCCCCTCGTCCTTTCCCTCCACCACCCCCTCCATCCCCATCTTCATTCCCATCCGCCACACCCTCCCTCCCGCTCTTCATTCCCCTCCGCCACCCACTCCCTCTCCCACTTCATTCCCCTCCACCAGCCCCTCCCTCCCCCTCTTCATTCCCCTCCACCACCACCTCCTTCCCCCTCTTCCTTCCCATCCACCATCCCCTCCCTCCCCAACTTCATTCCCCTCCACCACCCCCTCCTACCCCCGCATCCTTCCCATCCACCACCCCACCCTCCCCCTCTTCATCCCCCTCCACTACCCCCTCACTCCCCTCTTCATTCCCCTCGACATCCCCCTCGCTCCCCCTCTTCTTTCCCCTCCACCACCCCACCCTCCCCCTCTTCATCCCCCTCCACTACCCCCTCACTCCCCTCTTCATTCCCCTCGACATCCCCCTCGCTCCCCCTCTTCTTTCCCCTCCACCACCCCACCCTCCCCCTCTTCATTCCCCTCCACCTCCCCCTCCCTCCAGCTTTTCATTCCCCTGGACCGACCCTCCCTCCCCCTCTTCACTCCCATTCTCCACCCTCCCTCCCCCTCTTCATTCCCCTCCACCAGCCCCTCACTCCCCCTCTTCATTCCCCTCCACGACCCCCACCCTCCCCCTCTTCATTCCCCACCACGACCCTCACTCTCCCCACTTCATTCCCCGCCACCAACCCCTCTCTCCTCTCTTCATACCCCTCCACCAACCCATCCCTCCCCCTCTTCATTCCCCTCTACCAACCCCTCCCTCCCCCTCTTCATTCCCCTCCACAAGCTCCGCCCTCCCCCTCTTCATTCCCCTCCACCACCCCTCCCTCCCCATCTTCCTTCCCCTCCACCACCCACTCCATCCTCCTCTTTATTCCCCTCCACCTCCGTCTCCCTCCCCCTTTTCATTCCCATCCACCACCCCCTCCCTCCCCCTCTTCATTCTCCTCCACCTCCCCCTCCCTCCCCCTCTTCTTTCTCCTTCACCTCCCCCTCCCTCCCCCTCTTCATTCCCATCCACCACCCCCTCCCTCCTCCTCTTCATTCCCCTCAACATCCCCTTCCCTCCCCTCTGCATTCCCATCCACCAGCCCCTCCCTCCCCCTCGTTATTCCCCTCCACATCCCCATCCCTCACCCTCTTCCTTCTCCTCCACCACCCCCTCCCTCGTCTTCTTCTTTCTCCTCCACCACCCCATCCCTCCACACTTCATTCCCCTATACCACACCTCCCTCCCCCTCTTCTTTCTCCTGAACCATACCCTCCCTCCCCCAATTCATTCCGCACCACCACCCCTCCATCCGCCTCTTCATTGCCATCCACCACCCCCTCCCTCGTTCTCTTCATTCGCCTCCACATCCCCTCCCTCGCACTCTTCATTCTCCTCCACCACCCACTCCCACCCACTCTTCATTCCCCTCCACCTCCCCCTCCCTCCCCCTCATCATTCCCTTCCACCACCCCATCCCTCCCCCTCTTCATTCCCCTCCAACTCCCCATCCCTCCCCCTCTGCAATCCCATCCACCACCCCTCCCACCCACTCTTCAAAACCCTCCACCTCCCCCTCCGTCCCCCTCTTCATTCCCATCCTCCACCCCCTCTGTCCCCCTCTTCATTCCCCACCACGACCCTCCCCCTCCCCAATTCATTCCCAGCCACCAACCCCTCTCTCCATCTCTTCATTCCCCTCCACCAACCCATCCCTCAACCTCTTCATTCCCCACCACGACCCTCCCCCTCCCCCAATTCATTCCCCGCCACCAGCCCCTCTCTCCATCTCTTCATTCCCCTCCACCAACCCATCCCTCAACCTCTTCATTCCCCACCACTTCCCCCTCCCACCCCCTCTTCATTCCCCTCCACAACCCCCTCCTTGCCACTCTTCATTCCCCTCCACTACCCCTCCCTCCCGCTCTTCATTCCCCTCCACCACCTCCACCCTCCCCCTCTTCATTCCCCTGCACATCCCCCAACCTCCCCCTCTTCATTCCCCTCCATCACCCCCTCCATCCCCCCTTCATTTCCCACCACTTCCCCCTCCCTCCCCCTCTTCATTCCCCTCCACAACCCCCTCCCTCCCCCTCTTCATTCCTCTCCACTACCCCCTCCCTCCCCACTTCATTCCCCTCCTCTTCCCCCTCCCTCCCCCACTTCATTCCCTCCACCACGGCTCCATCCGCCTCTTCATTCCCATCAACATCACCCTCCCTTCCCTCTGCATACCCCTCCACCAGCCCCTCCCTCCCCCTCTTCATTCCCCTCCACATCCACGTCCCTCCCATCTTCATTCTCCACCACCAACCCCCTCCCATCCTTCTTTCTCCTCCACCAACCCCTCCCTCCCCCTCTTCATTCCCCTCCAACACCCCATCCCTCCACTCTTCATTCCCCTCCACCACCCCTCCCTCCCCCTCTTCATTCCACTCCACAACCCCCTCCCTCCCCCTCTTCTTTCTCCTCCACCACCCCTCCCTCCCCAATTCATTCCCCTCCACCACCCTTACCTCCCCCTCTTCATTCCCATCCACCACCGCCTCCCTCCTTCTCTTCATTCCCCTCCACCTCCCCCTCCCTCCCCCTCTTCATTCCCATCCACCACCCCCTCCCTCCTTCTCATCATTCCCCTCCACCTGCCCCTCCCTTCCCCTCTTCATTCTCCTCCACGACCCCCTCCCACCACCTCTTCATTCCCCTCCACCTCCCCTCCCTCCCCCTCTTCATTCTCCTCCACCACCCCCTCCCTCCCCTCTTCATAACCCTCAACCTCACCCTCCCACCCCCTCTTCATTCCACTCCATCAGCCCCTCCCTCCCTCTCTTCATTCCCCTCGACCACCCCCTCCCTCCCCATCTTCATTCCCATCCTCCACACCCTCCCTCCCCCTCTTCCTTTCCCTCGACCACCCCCTCCCTCCCCATCTTCATTCCCAACCGCCACCCCCTCCCTCCCGCTCTACATTCCCCTCCACCACCCCCTCCCTCTCCCACTCATTCCCCTCCACCAGCCCCTCCCTCCCCGTCTTCATTCCCCTCCACCACCACCTCCTTCCCCCTCTTCCTTCCCATCCACCAGCCCCTCCCTCCCCCTCTTCATTCCCCTCCACCACCCCCTCATTCCCCGCTTCCTTCCCATCCACCACCCCACCATCCCCCTCTACATTCCCCTCCACTACTCCCTCCCTCCCCTCTTCATTCCCCTCCACATCCCCCTCCCTCCCCCTCTTCTTTCCCCTCCACCAACCCCCTCCCCCTCTTCATTCCCCTTCACTTCCCCCTCTCTCCCCTCTTCACTCCCCTCCACAAAACCCCTCCCTCCTCCTCTTCATTCCCATCCACCATCTGCACCCTCCCCCTCTTCATTCCCCTCCACATCCCCCACCCTCCCCTCTTTATTCCCCACCACCACCCCCTCCATCCCCCTCTTGATTCCCCTCCACCTCCCCCTCCCTCCCCCTTTACATTACCCTGGACCTCCCCCCTCCCTCCCCCTCTTCATTCCCATCCTCCACCCCCTCCCTCCCGCTCTTCATTCCCCTCCACCACCTCCTCACTCCCCCACTTCATTCCCCACCACGACCCTCACCCTGCTCCACTTCATTCCCGGCCACCAAACCCTCTCTCCCTCTCTTCATTCCCCTCCACCAACCCATCCAACCCCCTCTTCATTCCCCTCTACCAACCCCTCCCTCCCCCTCTTCATTCCCCTCCACCAACCCCTCCCTCCCCGCCTTCATTACCCTACAACTCCCCTCACTCCCCCTCTTCATTCTCCTCCACCAACCACTCCCTCCCCTCGTCATTCCCGTCCACAACCCCTCCCTCCCCCTCTTCATACTCCTCCACATCCCCTTCCTCCCCTCTTCCTTCTCGTCCTCCTCCCCCTCCCACCCAATCTTCATTCCATCCACCACCACCTCCCTCCCCCTCTTTATTCCCCTCCACGTCCCCCTCCCTCCCCCTCTTCATTCCCATCCATATCCCCCTCCTCCCCCTCTTCATTCACCACCTCCTCACCCTACCTCGCCCACTTCAATCTCATCCACCACCCCCTCCCTCCCCATCTTCATTCCACTCCACTTCACACCCCCTCCCCTCTTCATTCTCCTCCACCTCACCCTTCCGCCCCCTCCACTTTCTCCTCCACCTTCCCCTCCCTCCCCCTCTTCATTCCATTCTCCACCCCATCCATCCCCCTCTCATTCACCTCCACCACACCCTCCCACCCCCGCTTCTTTCTCCTCCAACACCCCCTCCCTCCCCCTCTTCATTCCCTTCCCCACCCCATCCCACCGCTCTTCATTTCCGTCCACCACCCCCTCCCTCCCCTCTTCATTCCACTCCACCACACTCTCCCTCCCCTATTCTTTCTCCTCCACCACCCCCTCCCTGCCATTTTCATTCCCCTCCACATCCCCCTCCCTCCCGCACTTCATTCACCTCTACCAAGCCCCTCCCTCCCCTCTTCTTTCTCCTCCAAAAACCCTCCCTCCCCCTCTTCATTCCCTCCACCACCCCATCCCACCCCTCTTCATTCCCCTCCAACACCCCCTCCCTCCCCAATTCATGCCACTCCACCACACACTCCCTCCCCTATTCTTTCTCCTCCACCACCCCCTCCCTCCCCATTTTCATTCCCCTCCACCAATCCCTCCCTCCCCCTCTTCATTCCCCCCACCACACCATCCCTCCACTCCTCATTCCCCTGCACTACCCATCCCTCCCCCTCTTCATTCCCCTCCACCACCCCCTCCCTCGCCCTCTTCATTCCCATCCACCACTCCCTCCCTCCTTCTCTTCATTCCCTCCAAATCCCCCTCCCTCCCCCTCTTCATTCTCCACCACATCCCCCTCCCTACCCCTCTTCCTTCATCTGCACCACCCCCTCCTTCCATTCTTCTTTCTCCTTCACCAACCCCTCTCTCCCCCTCTTCATTCCCCTCCACCTCACCCTCCATCCCCCTCGTCATTCTCCTCCACCACCCCCTCCCTCCCCCTCTTCATAACCCTCCACTACCCCTCCCACCCCCTCTTCATTCCCATACAACACCCCTCACTCCCTCTCTTCATTCCCCTCGACCACCCCCTCCCTCCCCATCTTCATTCCCATCCTCCAAACCCTCCCTCCCCCTCTTCAGTCCCCTCCACCACCCGCAACCTCCGCATCTTCATTCCCATCCACCACCCCCTCCCTCCCCCTCTTCATTCCCATCCACCTCCCCCTCTCTCCACATTTTCATTCCCCTCCACCACCCCCTCCCTCCCCATCTTCATTCCCATCCTCCACTCCCTCCCTCCCGCTCTTCATTCCCTCCACCAGCCCCTCCCTCCCCCTCTTCATTCCCCTCCAACAGACCCACCCTCCCCCTCTCATTCCCCTAAACCACCCCTCCTTCCCTCTCTTCCTTCCCATCCACCACCTCCACCCTCCCCCTCTTCATTCCCCTCCTCTACCCCCTCCCTCCCGCTCTTCATTCCCCGCCACTTCCCCTCCCTCCCCACTTCACTCCCCTCCACCACCCCTTCCCTCCCCCTCTTCATTCACCTCGACATCCCTCACCCTCCCCTCTTCATTCCTCTACACCACCCCCACCCTCCCACTCTTCTTTCCCCTCCACGTACCGCTCCCTCCCACTCTTCATTCCCCTCCACAACCCCATCCTTCCCACTCTTCATTCCCCTCCACGTACCGTTCCCTCCCACTCTTCATTCCCATCCACCACCCACACCCTCCCCCTCTTCATTCCCCTCCACCACCCCCTCCCTCCCCTCTTCATTCCCCTCCAATACCCACTCCCTCACCCACTTCATTCCCCTCCACTTCCCCCTCCCTCTCCCCTCTTCATGCCCCTACACCACCGCTCTTTCCCCCTCTTCATTCCACTCAACATCCCCCTCCCTTCCCTCTGCATACCCCTCCACCAGCCCCTCCCTCCCCCTCTTCATTCCCCTCCACATCCCCATTCCTCCCCCTCTTCATTCCCGTCCACATCCCCCTCCCTCCCCCTCTTCATTCATCTGCACCACCCCCTCCCTCCCATTCTTCTTTCTCCTCCACCAACCCTCCCTCCCCCTCTTCATTCCACTCCACCACCCCATTCCTCCCCCTCTTCTTTCTCCTCCACCATCCACTCCCTCCCCCAATTCATTCCCCTCCAGCACCACTCCCTCCCCCTTTTCATTCCCATCCACCACTCCTCCCTCCCGCTCTTCATTCCAATACACCACCCCCTCCCTCCCCCTCTTCATTCCCATCCGCCACCCTCCACACTTCCCTTCATTCCCCTCCTCCTCCACCTCCCTCCCCCTCTTCATTCAGTTCCAAAACCCCCTCCCACCCCCTCTTCATTCACCTCCACCTCACCCTCCCTCCCCCTCTTCATTCCCCTCCACCATCCCCACCCTCCCCCTCTCATTCCCCTAAATCACCCCCTCCTTCCCCCTCTTCCTTCCCATCCATCACCCCCTCCCTCCGCATCTTCATTCCCATTCACCACCCACTCCCTCCCCCTCTTCATTCCCATCCACCTGCCCCGCCTCCCCCTCTTCATTCCCCTCCACCACCCCCCTCCCTCCCCTCTTAATTCCCCTCCAATACCCACTCCCTCACCCTCTTCATTCCCCTCCACTTCCACCTCCCTCTCCCCTCTTCATGCCCCTCCACCACCGCTCTTTCCCCCTCTTCATTCCACTCAACATCCCCCTCCCTTCCCTCTGCATACCCCTCCACCAGCCCCTCCCTCCCCCTCTTCATTCCCCTCCACATCCATGTTCCTCCCCCTCTTCATTCCCGTCCACATCCCCCTCCTCCCCCTCTTCATTCCCGTCCACATCCCCGTTCCTCCCCCTCTTCATTCACCTCCACCTCACCCTCCCTCCCCCTCTTCATTCCGTCCACCACCCCCACCCACCCCATCTTGCTTCCCATCCTCCACCCCTCCTTCCTCCTCTTCATTCCCATCCACCACCCCCTCCCTTCCCATCTTCATTCCCCTCCACCTCCCCCCTCCCTCCCCTCTTCATTCCCCTCCACCAGCCCCTCCTTCCCCCTTCCTTCCCATCCACCAGCCCTTCCCTCCCCTCTTCATTCCCCTCCACCACACCCTCCCTCCCCCTCTTCATTCCCCACCACTTCCCCCTCCTCACTCTCTTCATTCCCCTCCACAAACCCCCTCCCTCCCGCTATTCATTCCCCTCCACATCCCCCACCCTCCCCCTCTTCATTCCCCACCACTTCCCCTCCCTCCCTCTCTTCATTCCCCTCTACAAACCCCCTCCCTCCCGCTCTTCATTCCCCTCCACAACCTCCACCCTCCCCATCTTCATTGCCCTCCACCTCCCCCTCCCACCCCCCCTTTCATTCCCCTGGACCTCCCCCTCCCTCCCCCTCTTCATTCCCATCCACCACTCCCTCCCTCCCCATCTTCATTCTCCTCCAACACCCCTTGCACCACCTCTTCATTCCCCTCCACCTCCCCCTCCCACCCCCTTTCATTCCCCTGGACCTCCCCCTCCCTCCCCCTCTTCATTCCCATCCACCACTCCCTCCCTCCCCCTCTTCATTCCCCTGCACCACCCCCTCCCTCCCCCTCTTCATTCCCATCCAAAACCACTCCAACCCTTCTCTTCATTCCCCTCCACCTCCACCTCCTCCCCATCTTCATTCTCCTCCACCACCCACTCGCACCCGCTCTTCATTCCCCTCCACCTCCCCTCCCTCCCCCTCTTCAATCCCATCCACCTCCCCCTCCCTCCCCATCTTCATTCCCCTACACCTCCACCTCCCTCCCCATCTTCATTCCAATCCTCCACCCCCTCCCTCCCGATCTTCATTCCCCTCCACCACCCCTCGATCCCCCGCTTCATTCCCCTCCACCAGCCCCTCCCTCCCCCTCTTCATTCCCCTCCACCACCCCCTCCTTCCCCCTCTTCATTCCCGTCCACTTCCCCCTCCCTCCCCCTCTTCATTCCCTCCACGACCCCCTCCCTCCGCATCTTCATTCCCATCCACCACCCACTCCCTCCCCCTCTTCTTTCTCCTCCACCACCCCCACACGCCCCCAATTTTTTCCCCTCCACCACTCCTCCCTCCGTCTCTTCATTCCCCTCCACCACCCCCTCGCACCCGCTCTTCATTCCCCTCCACGTCCCCCTCCCTCCCCCTCTTCATTCCCATCCTCCTCCCCCTCCCACCCCCTCTTCATTTCCCTCCACCACCCCTCCCTCCGCTTCTTCATTCCCATCCACCACCCCACCCTCCCCCTCTTCAATCCCATTCACCTCCCCCTCCCTCCCCATCTTCATTCCCCTCCACCTCCCCCTCCCTCCCCATCTTCATTCCCATCCTCCACCTCCTCCCTCCCGCTCTTCATTCCCCTCCACCACACCCTCGCTCCCCCTCTTCATTCCCCTCCGCCAACCCCTCCCTCCCCCTCTTCATTCCCTTCCACCACCCCTCCTTCCCCCTCTTCCTTCCCATCCACCAGCCCTTCCCTCCCCTATTCATTCCCCTACACCACCATCTCCTTCCCCCGCTTCATTCCCAACAACCACCCCCACCTTCCCCCTGATCATTCCCCTCCACTACCCCATCCCTCCCCCTCTTCATTCCCCTCCACTTCCCCCACCCTCCCCCTCTTCTTTCACCTCCACCACCCCCTCAATCCCCCTCATCATTCCCCTCCACTTCCCCCCTCCCCCTCTTCAATCCCCTCCACAAACCCCCTACCTCCCTCTCTTCATTCCCATCCACCACCTGCACCCACCCCCTCTCCATTCCCCTCCACATCCCCAACCCTTCCCCTCTTAATTGCCCTCCACCTCCCCCTCCCTCCCCCTTTTCATTCCCCTGGACCGCCCCCTCCCTCCACCTCTTCATTCCCATCCACCACCCCTCCCTCCTTCTCTTCATTCCCCTCCACCTCAGCCTCCCTCCCCCTCGTCATTCTCCTCCACCACCCCCTCCCTCCCCCTCTTCATAACCCTCCAATACCCCTCCCACCCCCTCTTCATTCCCATACACCAACCCCTCCCTCCCTCTCTTCATCCCCCTCGACCACCGCCTCCCTTACCATCTTCATTCCCATCCTCAGACCCCTCCCTCCCCCTCTTCATTCCCCTCCATCACCCCCTCCCTCCGCATTTTCATTCCCATCCACCACCCACTCCCTCCCCCGCTTCATTCCCATCCACCTGCCCCCCTCCCCATTTTCATTCCCCGCCACCACCCCCTCCCTCCCCATCTTCATTCCCATCCTCCACTCCCTCCCTCCCGCTCTTCAATCCCCTCCACCAGCCCCACCCTCCCCCTCTCATTCCCCTAAATCACCCCCTCCCTCCGCATCTTCATTCCCATCCACCACCCACTCTCTTCCCCCTCTTCATTCCCATCCACCTGCCCCGCCTCCCCCTCTTCATTCCCATCCACCTGCCCCCCTCCCCCTATTCATTCCCGTCCACCACCCCCTCTCACCCCATCTTCCTTCCCATCCTCCAACCCCTCCTTGCCCTCTTCATTCCCATCCACCACCCCCTCCCTTCCCATCTTCATTCCCCTCCACCTCCCCCACCCTCCCCCTCTTCATTCCCCTCCACCAGCCCCTCCTTCCCCCCTTCCTTCCCATCCACCAGCCCTTCCCTCCCCTCTTCATTCCCCTCCACAAACCCCCTCCCTCCCGCTCTTCATTCCCCTCCACATCCCCCACCCTCCCCCCTCTTCATTCCCCACCACTTCCCCCTCCCTCCCTCTCTTCATTACCCTCTACAAACCCCCTCCCTCCCGCTCTTCATTCCCCTCCACATCCCCCACCCTCCCCCTCTTCATGGCCCTCCACCTCCCCCTCCCACACCCCTTTCATTCCCCTGGACCACCCACTCCCACCCCATCTTCATTCCCATCCACCTGCACCCCCTCCCCCTCTTCATTCCCATCCTCCACTCCCTCCCTCCCGCTCTTCATTCCTTTCCACCAGCCCCTCCCGCCTCCTCGTCATTCCCCTCCACCATCCCCACCCTCCACCTTTCATTCCCCTAAACCACCCCCTCCTTCCGCCTCTTCCTTCCCATCCACCACCCCCACCCTCCCCCTCTCATTCCCCTCGACCACCCCCTCCCTCCCCCTCTTCATTCCCCTCCACTACCCGCTCCCACCCCTCTTCATTCCCTTCCACTTCCCCCTCCCTCCCCCTCTTCATTCCCCTCCACCACCGCTCCATCCCCCTCTTCATTCCACTCAACATCCCCCTTCCTTCCCTCAATTCATTCCCCTCCATCACTCCTCCCTCCCTCTCTTCATTCCCCTCCACCACACCCTCCCTCCCCCTCTTCATTCCCATCCACAACCCCTCCCCCTTCACTTCATTCCCCTCCACCTCCACCTCACACCCCATCTTCATTCTCCTCCACCACCCCCTCACACCACCTCTTCATTCCCCTCCACCTCCCCCTCCCTCCCCCTTTTCATTCCCCATCACCACCCCCTCTCTCCCCCTCTTCATTCCCCTCCACCACCCCCTCCCTCACCCTCTTCATTCCCCACCACCACCCCTCCCTCCTTCTCTTTATTCCCCTCCACCTCCCCCTCCCTCCCCCTCAACATTTCTCTCCACCACCCCCTCCCTCCGCATCTTCATTCCCATCCAGCACCCCTCCCTCCCCCTCTTCATTCCCCTCCACTACACCATCCCTCCCCCTCTTCATTCCCCTCCACTTCCCCCCTCCCCCTCTTCATTCCCCTCCTCCACCCCCTCCCTCCCCCTCTTCATTCCCCTCCACTTCCCCCATCTCCCCCTTTTCATTCCCCTGGACCTCCCCCTCCCTCCCCCTCTTCATTCCCATCCACCACCCCTCCCCCCTTCTCTTCCTTCCCCTCCACCTCAGCCTCCATCCCCCTCGTCATTCTCCTCCACCTCCCCATCCCTCCCCCTCTTCATAACACTCCACGACCCCTCCCACCCCCTCTTCATTCCCCTCGACCACCTCCTCCCTCCCTCTCTTCATTCCCCTCGACCACCCCCTCCCTCCCCATCTTCTTTCCCATCCTCAAACCCATCCCTCCCCCTCTTCCTTCCCCTCCACCACCCCCTCCCTCCGCATCTTCATTCCCATCCACCACCCCCTCCCTCCCCATCTTCATTCCCATCAACCTGCCCCTCCCTCCCCATTTTCATTCCACTCCACCACCCCCTCCCTCCCCAAATTCATTGGCATCCTCCACTCCCTCCCTCCCGCTCTTCATTCCCCTCCACCAGCCCCTCCCTCCCCCTCTTCATTCCCCTCCACCATCCCCACCCTCCCCCTCTCATTCCCCAAAACCACCCCCTCCTTCCCCCTCTTCCTTCCCATCCACCACCCACACCCTCCCCCTCTTCATTCCCCTCCACTGCCCCCTCCCTCCCGCTCTTCATTCCCCTCCACTCCCCCCTCCCTCCACTCTTCATTCCCCTCCACCACCCCCACTCTCCCCCTCTTCATTACCCTCCACATCCCTCACCCTCCCCTTCTTCATTCCTCTACACCACTCCCTCCCACCCCCTCTTCATTCCCCTCCACATCCCTCACCCTCCCCTTCTTCATTCCTCTCCACAACCCCATCCCTCCCCCTCTTCATAACCCTCCGCTAACCCTCCCACCCCCTCTTCATTCCGATACACCACCCCTCCCTCCCCATCTTCATTCCCCTCGACCACCCCCTCCCTCCCCATCTTCATTCCCATCCTCCAACCGCTCCCTCCCCCTCTTCATTCCCCTCCACCAACCGCTCCCTCCGCCTCTTCATTCCCATCCACCTCCCCCTCCCTCGCCAATTTCATTCCCCTCCACCACCCCCTCCCTCCCCGTCTTCATTCCCATCCACAACCCCTCCCCCTTCTCTTCATTCCCCTCCACCTCCACCTCCCTGCCATCTTCATTCTCCTCCACCATCCCCTTGCACCTCCTCTTCATTCCCCTCCACCTCCCCTCCCTCCCCCTCTTCATTCCCCTCCACCAACCCCTCCCTCCGCCTCTTCATTCCCATCCACCTCCCCCTCCCTCCCCAATTTCATTCCCCTCCACCACGCCCTCCCTCCCCTTCTTCATTCCCATCCACAGCCCCTCCCCCTTCTCTTCATTCCCCTCCACCTCCAGCTCCCTCCCCATCTTCATTCTCCTCCACCACCCCCTTGCACCACCTCTTCATTCCCCTCCACCTCCACCTCCCTCCCCATCTTCATTCTCCTCCACCATCCCCTTGCACCACCTCTTCATTCCCCTCCACCTCCCCTCCCTCCCCCTCTTCATTCCCCTCCAACACCCCTCCCTCCTTCCCTTCATTCCCCTCCACCTCCCCCTCCCTACCCCTCTACATTTCAATCCACCACCCCGTCCATCCGCATTTTCATTCCATTCCAGCACCCCTCCCTCCCCCTCTTCAATCCCATCCACCTCCCCCTCCCTCCCCATCTTCATTCCCATCCTCCACCCCCTCCCTCCCGATCTTCATTCCCCTCCACCACCCCCTCAATCCCCCTCTTTATTCCCCTCAACCAGCCCCTCCCTCCCCCTCTTCATTCCGCTCCACCACCCGCTCCTTCCCCCTCTTCATTCCCCACCACTTCCCCCTCCCTCCCCCTCTTCATTCCCCTCCATGACCCTCTCCCTCCGCATCTTCATTCCCATCCACCTGCCCCCCCCTCTTCATTCCATTCCACCACCCCCTCCCTCCCACTCTTCTTTCTCCTCCACCACCCCCACCCTCCCCCAATTCTTTCCCCTCCACCACTCCTCCCTCCCTCTCTTCATTCCCCTCCACCACCCCCTCCCTCCCCCTCTTCATTCCCATCCACAACCCCTCCCCCATCTCTTCATTCCGCTCCACCTCCCCCTCCCTCCCCATCTTCATTCTCCACCACCACCCCCTCGCACCCGCTCTTCATTCCCCTCCACCACCCCCTTCCTCCCCCTCTTCATTCCCCTTCACCACCCCCTCCCTCCCCCTCTTCATTTCCATCTACCGCCCCTCCCACCCCCTCTTCATTCCCATACACCAACCCCTCCCTCCCTCTCTTCATCCCCCTCGACCACCGCCTCCCTTACCATCTTCATTCCCATCCTCAGACCCCTCCCTCCCCCTCTTCATTCCCCTCCATCACCCCCTCCCTCCGCATTTTCATTCCCATCCACCACCCACTCCCTCCCCGCTTCATTCCCATCCACCTGCCCCCCTCCCCATTTTCATTCCCCGCCACCACCCCCTCCCTCCCCATCTTCATTCCCATCCTCCACTCCCTCCCTCCCGCTCTTCAATCCCCTCCACCAGCCCCACCCTCCCCCTCTCATTCCCCTAAATCACCCCCTCCCTCCGCATCTTCATTCCCATCCACCACCCACTCTCTTCCCCCTCTTCATTCCCATCCACCTGCCCCGCCTCCCCCTCTTCATTCCCATCCACCTGCCCCCCTCCCCCTATTCATTCCCGTCCACCACCCCCTCTCACCCCATCTTCCTTCCCATCCTCCAACCCCTCCTTGCCCTCTTCATTCCCATCCACCACCCCCTCCCTTCCCATCTTCATTCCCCTCCACCTCCCCCACCCTCCCCCTCTTCATTCCCCTCCACCAGCCCCTCCTTCCCCCCTTCCTTCCCATCCACCAGCCCTTCCCTCCCCTCTTCATTCCCCTCCACAAACCCCCTCCCTCCCGCTCTTCATTCCCCTCCACATCCCCCACCCTCCCCTCTTCATTCCCCACCACTTCCCCCTCCCTCCCTCTCTTCATTACCTCTACAAACCCCCTCCCTCCCGCTCTTCATTCCCCTCCACATCCCCCACCCTCCCCCTCTTCATGGCCCTCCACCTCCCCCTCCCACACCCCTTTCATTCCCCTGGACCACCCACTCCCACCCCATCTTCATTCCCATCCACCTGCACCCCCTCCCCCTCTTCATTCCCATCCTCCACTCCCTCCCTCCCGCTCTTCATTCCTTTCCACCAGCCCCTCCCGCCTCCTCGTCATTCCCCTCCACCATCCCCACCCTCCACCTTTCATTCCCCTAAACCACCCCTCCTTCCGCCTCTTCCTTCCATCCACCACCCCCACCCTCCCCTCTCATTCCCCTCGACCACCCCCTCCCTCCCCCTCTTCATTCCCCTCCACTACCCGCTCCCACCCCTCTTCATTCCCTTCCACTTCCCCCTCCCTCCCCCTCTTCATTCCCCTCCACCACCGCTCCATCCCCCTCTTCATTCCACTCAACATCCCCCTTCCTTCCCTCAATTCATTCCCCTCCATCACTCCTCCCTCCCTCTCTTCATTCCCCTCCACCACACCCTCCCTCCCCCTCTTCATTCCCATCCACAACCCCTCCCCCTTCACTTCATTCCCCTCCACCTCCACCTCACACCCCATCTTCATTCTCCTCCACCACCCCCTCACACCACCTCTTCATTCCCCTCCACCTCCCCCTCCCTCCCCCTTTTCATTCCCCATCACCACCCCCTCTCTCCCCCTCTTCATTCCCCTCCACCACCCCCTCCCTCACCCTCTTCATTCCCCACCACCACCCCTCCCTCCTTCTCTTTATTCCCCTCCACCTCCCCCTCCCTCCCCCTCAACATTTCTCTCCACCACCCCCTCCCTCCGCATCTTCATTCCCATCCAGCACCCCTCCCTCCCCCTCTTCATTCCCCTCCACTACACCATCCCTCCCCCTCTCATTCCCCTCCACTTCCCCCCTCCCCCTCTTCATTCCCCTCCTCCACCCCCTCCTCCCCCTCTTCATTCCCCTCCACTTCCCCCATCTCCCCCTTTTCATTCCCCTGGACCTCCCCCTCCCTCCCCCTCTTCATTCCCATCCACCACCCCTCCCCCCTTCTCTTCCTTCCCCTCCACCTCAGCCTCCATCCCCCTCGTCATTCTCCTCCACCTCCCCATCCCTCCCCCTCTTCATAACACTCCACGACCCCTCCCACCCCCTCTTCATTCCCCTCGACCACCTCCTCCCTCCCTCTCTTCATTCCCCTCGACCACCCCCTCCCTCCCCATCTTCTTTCCCATCCTCAAACCCATCCCTCCCCCTCTTCTTCCCCTCCACCACCCCCTCCCTCCGCATCTTCATTCCCATCCACCACCCCCTCCCTCCCCATCTTCATTCCCATCAACCTGCCCCTCCCTCCCCATTTTCATTCCACTCCACCACCCCCCTCCCTCCCCAAATTCATTGGCATCCTCCACTCCCTCCCTCCCGCTCTTCATTCCCCTCCACCAGCCCCTCCCTCCCCCTCTTCATTCCCCTCCACCATCCCCACCCTCCCCCTCTCATTCCCCAAAACCACCCCCTCCTTCCCCCTCTTCCTTCCCATCCACCACCCACACCCTCCCCCTCTTCATTCCCCTCCACTGCCCCCTCCCTCCCGCTCTTCATTCCCCTCCACTCCCCCCTCCCTCCACTCTTCATTCCCTCCACCACCCCCACTCTCCCCCTCTTCATTACCCTCCACATCCCTCACCCTCCCCTTCTTCATTCCTCTACACCACTCCCTCCCACCCCCTCTTCATTCCCCTCCACATCCCTCACCCTCCCCTTCTTCATTCCTCTCCACAACCCCATCCCTCCCCCTCTTCATAACCCTCCGCTAACCCTCCCACCCCCTCTTCATTCCGATACACCACCCCTCCCTCCCCATCTTCATTCCCCTCGACCACCCCCTCCCTCCCCATCTTCATTCCCATCCTCCAACCGCTCCCTCCCCCTCTTCATTCCCCTCCACCAACCGCTCCCTCCGCCTCTTCATTCCCATCCACCTCCCCCTCCCTCGCCAATTTCATTCCCCTCCACCACCCCCTCCCTCCCCGTCTTCATTCCCATCCACAACCCCTCCCCCTTCTCTTCATTCCCCTCCACCTCCACCTCCCTGCCATCTTCATTCTCCTCCACCATCCCCTTGCACCTCCTCTTCATTCCCCTCCACCTCCCCTCCCTCCCCCTCTTCATTCCCCTCCACCAACCCCTCCCTCCGCCTCTTCATTCCCATCCACCTCCCCCTCCCTCCCCAATTTCATTCCCCTCCACCACGCCCTCCCTCCCCTTCTTCATTCCCATCCACAGCCCCTCCCCCTTCTCTTCATTCCCCTCCACCTCCAGCTCCCTCCCCATCTTCATTCTCCTCCACCACCCCCTTGCACCACCTCTTCATTCCCCTCCACCTCCACCTCCCTCCCCATCTTCATTCTCCTCCACCATCCCCTTGCACCACCTCTTCATTCCCCTCCACCTCCCCTCCCTCCCCCTCTTCATTCCCCTCCAACACCCCTCCCTCCTTCCCTTCATTCCCCTCCACCTCCCCCTCCCTACCCCTCTACATTTCAATCCACCACCCCGTCCATCCGCATTTTCATTCCATTCCAGCACCCCTCCCTCCCCCTCTTCAATCCCATCCACCTCCCCCTCCCTCCCCATCTTCATTCCCATCCTCCACCCCCTCCCTCCCGCTCTTCATTCCCCTCCACCACCCCCTCAATCCCCCTCTTTATTCCCCTCAACCAGCCCCTCCCTCCCCCTCTTCATTCCGCTCCACCACCCGCTCCTTCCCCCTCTTCATTCCCCACCACTTCCCCCTCCCTCCCCCTCTTCATTCCCCTCCATGACCCTCTCCCTCCGCATCTTCATTCCCATCCACCTGCCCCCCCCTCTTCATTCCATTCCACCACCCCCTCCCTCCCACTCTTCTTTCTCCTCCACCACCCCCACCCTCCCCCAATTCTTTCCCCTCCACCACTCCTCCCTCCCTCTCTTCATTCCCCTCCACCACCCCCTCCCTCCCCCTCTTCATTCCCATCCACAACCCCTCCCCCATCTCTTCATTCCGCTCCACCTCCCCCTCCCTCCCCATCTTCATTCTCCACCACCACCCCCTCGCACCCGCTCTTCATTCCCCTCCACCACCCCCTTCCTCCCCCTCTTCATTCCCCTTCACCACCCCCTCCCTCCCCCTCTTCATTTCCATCTACCGCCCCTCCCTCCTTCTCTTCATTCCCCTCCACCTCCCCCTCCCTCCCCCTCTTCATTCCCCTTCACCACCCCCTCACTCCACTCTTCATTACCCTCCACCACCCCCACTCTCCCCCTCTTCATTCCCCTACACATCCCTCCCCCTCCCCTTCTTCATTCCTCTACACCACCCCCTCCCAGCCCCTCTTCATTCCCCTCCACTTTCCCCTCCCTCCCACTCTTCATTCCCCTCCACAACCCCATGCCTCCCACTCTTTATTCCCCTCCACAACACCCTCACTCCCCATCCACCAGCCCCACCATCCCCCTCTTCATTCCCCTCCACCACCACCTCCCTCCCCCTCTTCATTCCCCTCCACTACCCGCTCCCTCCCCCTCTTCATTCCCCTCCACCACCGCTCTTTCCCCCTCTTCATTCCACTCAACATCCCCCTCCCTTCCCTCTGCATACCCCTCCACCAGCCCCTCCCTCCCCCTCTTCATTCCCCTCCACATCCCCATTCCTCCCCCTCTTCATTCACGTCCACATCCCCCTCCCTCCCCCTCTTCATTCATCTGCACCACCCCCTCCCTCCCATTCTTCTTTCTCCTCCACCAACCCCTCCCTCCCCCTCTTCATTCCACTCCACCACCCCATTCCTCCCCCTCTTCTTTCTCCTCCACCATCCACTCCCTCCCCCAATTCATTCCCCTCCAGCACCACTCCCTCCCCCTTTTCATTCCCATCCACCACTCCTCCCTCCCGCTCTTCATTCCAATACACCACCCCCTCCCTCCCCCTCTTCATTCCCATCCGCCACCCTCCACACTTCCCTTCATTCCCCTCCTCCTCCACCTCCCTCCCCCTCTTCATTCAGTTCCAAAACCCCCTCCCAACCCCTCTTCATTCACCTCCACCTCACCCTCCCTCCCCCTCTTCATTCCCCTCCACCATCCCCACCCTCCCCCTCTCATTCCCCTAAATCACCCCCTCCTTCCCCCTCTTCCTTCCCATCCACCACCCCCTCCCTCCGCATCTTCATTCCCATCCACCACCCACTCCCTCCCCCTCTTCATTCCCATCCACCTGCCCCGCCTCCCCCTCTTCATGCCCCTCCACCACCGCTCTTTCCTCCTCTTCATTCCACTCAACATCCCCCTCCCTTCCCTCTGCATACCCCTCCACCAGCCCCTCCCTCCCCCTCTTCATTCCCCTCCACATCCATGTTCCTCCCCCTCTTCATTCCCGTCCACATCCCCCTCCCTCCCCCTCTTCATTCCCGTCCACATCCCCGTTCCTCCCCCTCTTCATTCACCTCCACCTCACCCTCCCTCCCCCTCTTCATTCCCGTCCACCACCTCCTCCCTCCCCCTCTTCATTCCCATCCACCAACCCACCCTCCTTCTCTTCATACCCCTCCACCACCCCTTCCCTCCCTCACTTCATTCCCCTCGACCACCCCCACCCACCCCATCTTGCTTCCCATCCTCCACCCCCTCCTTCCCCCTCTTCATTCCCATCCACCACCCCCTCCCTTCCCATCTTCATTCCCCTCCACCTCCCCCTCCCTCCCCTCTTCATTCCCCTCCACCAGCCCCTCCTTCCCCCCTTCCTTCCCATCCACCAGCCCTTCCCTCCCCGTCTTCATTCCCCTCCACCACCACCTCCTTCCCCTACTTCCTTCCCATCCACCAACCCCTCCCTCCCCCTCTTCATTCCCCTCCACCACCCCCTCATTCCCCGCTTCCTTCCCATCCACCACCCCACCATCCCCCTCTACATTCCCCTCCACTACTCCCTCCCTCCCCTCTTCATTCTCCTCCACATCCCCCTCCCTCCCCCTCTTCTTTCCCCTCCACCAACCCCCTCCCCCTCTTCATTCCCCTTCACTTCCCCCTCTCTCCCCTCTTCACTCCCCTCCACAAACCCCTCCCTCCTCCTCTTCATTCCCATCCACCATCTGCACCCTCCCCCTCTTCATTCCCCTCCACATCCCCCACCCTCCCCCTCTTTATTCCCCACCACCACCCCCTCCATCCCCCTCTTGATTCCCCTCCACCTCCCCCTCCCTCCCCCTTTTCATTACCCTGGACCTCCCCCTCCCTCCCCCTCTTCATTCCCATCCTCCACCCCCTCCCTCCCGCTCTTCATTCCCCTCCACCACCTCCTCACTCCCCCACTTCATTCCCCTCCACGACCCCCACCCTCCCCCTCTTCATTCCCCACCACGACCCTCACCCTCCTCCACTTGATTCCCGGCCACCAAACCCTCTCTCCCTCTCTTCATTCCCCTCCACCAACCCATCCAACCCCCTCTTCATTCCCCTCTACCAACCCCTCCCTCCCCCTCTTCATTCCCCTCCACCAACCCCTCCCTCCCCGCCTTCATTACCCTCCAACTCCCCTCACTCCCCCTCTTCATTCTCCTCCACCAACCACTCCCTCCCCCTCGTCATTCCCGTCCACAACCCCTCCCTCCCCCTCTTCATACTCCTCCACATCCCCCTTCCTCCCCCTCTTCCTTCTCGTCATCCTCCCCCTCCCACCCAAACTTCATTCCCATCCACCACCACCTCCCTCCCCCTCTTTATTCCCCTCCACGTCCCCCTCCCTCCCCCTCTTCATTCCCATCCATATCCCCCTCCCTCCCCCTCTTCATTCACCACCTCCTCACCCTCCCTCGCCCACTTCAATCTCATCCACCACCCCCTCCCTCCCCATCTTCATTCCACTCCACTTCACACCCCCTCCCCTCTTCATTCTCCTCCACCTCACCCTTCCGCCCCCTCCACTTTCTCCTCCACCTTCCCCTCCCTCCCCCTCTTCATTCCCATTCTCCACCCCATCCATCCCCCTCTTCATTCACCTCCACCACACCCTCCCACCCCCGCTTCTTTCTCCTCCAACACCCCCTCCCTCCCCCTCTTCATTCCCTTCCCCACCCCATCCCACCGCTCTTCATTGCCGTCCACCACCCCCTCCCTCCCCTCTTCATTCCACTCCACCACACTCTCCCTCCCCTATTCTTTCTCCTCCACCACCCCATCCCTGCCCATTTTCATTCCCCTCCACATCCCCCTCCCTCCCGCACTTCATTCACCTCTACCAAGCCCTCCCTCCCCTCTTCTTTCTCCTCCAAAACCCCGTCCCTCCCCCTCTTCATTCCCTCCACCACCCCATCCCACCCCTCTTCATTCCCCTCCAACACCCCCTCCCTCCCCCAATTCATGCCACTCCACCACACACTCCCTCCCCTATTCTTGCTCCTCCACCACCCCCTCCCTCCCCATTTTCATTCCCCTCCACCAATCCCTCCCTCCCCCTCTTCATTCCCCCCACCACACCATCCCTCCACTCCTCATTCCCCTGCACTACCCATCCCTCCCCCTCTTCATTCCCCTCGGCCAGCCCTCCCTCCCCCTCTTCTTTCCCATCCACAAGCCCCTCCTTCCCTCACTTCATTCCCCTCCAACACCCCCTCCCTCGCCCTCTTCATTCCCATCCACCACCCCCTCCCTCCTTCTCTTCATTCCCCTCCAAATCCCCCTCCCTCCCCCTCTTCATTCTCCACCACATTCCCCTCCCTACCCCTCTTCATTCATCTGCACCACCCCCTCCCTTCCATTCTTCTTTCTCCTTCACCAACCCCTCTCTCCCCCTCTTCATTCCCCTCCACCTCACCCTCCATCGCCCTCGTCATTCTCCTCCACCACCCCCTCCCTCCCCCTCTTCATAACCCTCCACTACCCCTCCCACCCCCTCTTCATTCCCATACAACACCCCTCACTCCCTCTCTTCATTCCCCTCGACCACCCCCTCCCTCCCCATCTTCATTCCCATCCTCCAAACCCTCCCTCCCCCTCTTCAGTCCCCTCCACCACCCACAACCTCCGCATCTTCATTCCCATCCACCACCCCCTCCCTCCCCCTCTTCATTCCCATCCATCTCCCCCTCTCTCCACATTTTCATTCCCCTCCACCACCCCCTCCCTCCCCATCTTCATTCCCATCCTCCACTCCCTCCCTCCCGCTCTTCATTCCCCTCCACCAGCCCCTCCCTCCCCCTCTTCATTCCCCTCCACCAGACCCACCCTCCCCCTCTCATTCCCCTAAACCACCCCTCCTTCCCTCTCTTCCTTCCCATCCACCACCTCCACCCTCCCCCTCTTCATTCCCCTCCTCTACCCCCTCCCTCCCGCTCTTCATTCCCCGCCACTTCCCCCTCCCTCCCCTCTTCACTCCCCTCCACCACCCCTTCCCTCCCCCTCTTCATTCACCTCGACATCCCTCACCCTCCCCTCTTCATTCCTCTACACCACCCCCACCCTCCCACTCTTCTTTCCCCTCCACGTACCGCTCCCTCCCACTCTTCATTCCCCTCCACAACCCCATCCCTCCCACTCTTCATTCCCCTCCACGTACCGTTCCCTCCCACTCTTCATTCCCATCCACCACCCACACCCTCCCCCTCTTCATTCCCCTCCACCACCCCCTCCCTCCCCTCTTCATTCCCCTCCAATACCCACTCCCTCACCCACTTCATTCCCCTCCACTTCCCCCTCCCTCTCCCCTCTTCATGCCCCTACACCACCGCTCTTTCCCCCTCTTCATTCCACTCAACATCCCCCTCCCTTCCCTCTGCATACCCCTCCACCAGCCCCTCCCTCCCCCTCTTCATTCTCCTCCACATCCCCATTCCTCCCCCTCTTCATTCCCGTCCACATCCCCCTCCCTCCCCCTCTTCATTCATCTGCACCAACCCCTCCCTCCCCCTCTTCATTCCACTCCACCACCCCATTCCTCCCCCTCTTCTTTCTCCTCCACCATCCACTCCCTCCCCCAATTCATTCCCCTCCAGCACCACTCCCTCCCCCTTTTCATTCCCATCCACCACTCCTCCCTCCCGCTCTTCATTCCAATACACCACCCCCTCCCTCCCCCTCTTCATTCCCATCCGCCACCCTCCACACTTCCCTTCATTCCCCTCCTCCTCCACCTCCCTCCCCCTCTTCATTCAGTTCCAAAACCCCCTCCCACCCCCTCTTCATTCACCTGCACCTCACCCTCCCTCCCCCTCTTCATTCCCCTCCACCATCCCCACCCTCCCCCTCTCATTCCCCTAAATCACCCCCTCCTTCCCCCTCTTCCTTCCCATCCACCACCCCCTCCCTCCGCATCTTCATTCCCATCCACCACCCACTCCCTCCCCCTCTTCATTCCCATCCACCTGCCCCGCCTCCCCCTCTTCATTCCCCTCCACCACCCCCTCCCTCCCCTCTTAATTCCCCTCCAATACCCACTCCCTCACCCTCTTCATTCCCCTCCACTTCCACCTCCCTCTCCCCTCTTCATGCCCCTCCACCACCGCTCTTTCCCCCTCTTCATTCCACTCAACATCCCCCTCCCTTCCCTCTGCATACCCCTCCACCAGCCCCTCCCTCCCCCTCTTCATTCCCCTCCACATCCATGTTCCTCCCGCTCTTCATTCCCGTCCACATCCCCCTCCCTCCCCCTCTTCATTCCCGTCCACATCCCCGTTCCTCCCCCTCTTCATTCACCTCCCCCTCACCCTCCCTCCCCCTCTTCATTCCCATCCACCACCTCCTCCCTCCCCCTCTTCATTCCCATCCACCAACCCACCCTCCTTCTCTTCATACCCCTCAACCATCCCCTCCCTCCCTCACTTCATTCCCCTCGACCACCCCCACCCACCCCATCTTGCTTCCCATCCTCCACCCCCTCCTTCCCCCTCTTCATTCCCATCCACCACCCCCTCCCTTCCCATCTTCATTCCCCTCCACCTCCCCCTCCCTCCCCTCTTCATTCCCCTCCACCAGCCCCTCCTTCCCCCCTTCCTTCCCATCCACCAGCCGTTCCCTCCCCTCTTCATTCCCCTCCACCACACCCTCCCTCCCCCTCTTCATTCCCCTCTACAAACCCCCTCCCTCCCGCTCTTCATTCCCCTCCACAACCTCCACCCTCCCCCTCTTCATTGCCCTCCACCTCCCCCTCCCACCCCCCCTTTCATTCCCCTGGACCTCCCCCTCCCTCCCCCTCTTCATTCCCATCCACCACTCCCTCCCTCCCCATCTTCATTCTCCTCCAACACCCCCTTGCACCACCTCTTCATTCCCCTCCACCTCCCCCTCCCACCCCCTTTCATTCCCCTGGACCTCCCCCTCCCTCCCCCTCTTCATTCCCATCCACCACTCCCTCCCTCCTCCTCTTCATTCCCCTGCACCACCCTCTCCCTCCCCCTCTTCATTCCCATCCACAACCACTCCAACCCTTCTCTTCATTCCCCTCCACCTCCACCTCCTCCCCATCTTCATTCTCCTCCACCACCCACTCGCACCCGCTCTTCATTCCCCTCCACCTCCCCTCCCTCCCCCTCTTCAATCCCATCCACCTCCCCCTCCCTCCACATCTTCATTCCCCTACACCTCCACCTCCCTCCCCATCTTCATTCCAATCCTCCACCCCCTCCCTCCCGATCTACATTCCCCTCCACCACCCCCTCGATCCCCCGCTTCATTCCCCTCCACCAGCCCCTCCCTCCCCCTCTTCATTCCCCTCCACCACCCCCTCCTTCCCCCTCTTCATTCCCGTCCACTTCCCCCTCCCTCCCCCTCTTCATTCCCCTCCACGACCCCCTCCCTCCGCATCTTCATTCCCATCCACCACCCACTCCCTCCCCCTCTTCTTTCTCCTCCACCACCCCCACACGCCCCCAATTTTTTCCCCTCCACCACTCCTCCCTCCCTCTCTTCATTCCCCTCCACCACCCCCTCGCACCCGCTCTTCATTCCCCTCCACCTCCCCCTCCCTCCCCCTCTTCATTCCCATCCTCCACCCCCTCCCACCCCCTCTTCATTTCCCTCCACCACCCCTCCCTCCGCTTCTTCATTCCATCCACCACCCCTCCCTCCCCCTCTTCAATCCCATTCACCTCCCCTCCCTCCCCATCTTCATTCCCCTCCACCTCCCCCTCCTTCCCCATCTTCATTCCCATCCTCCACCTCCTCCCTCCCGCTCTTCATTCCCCTCCACCACACCCTCGCTCCCCCTCTTCATTCCCCTCCGCCAACCCCTCCCTCCCCTCTTCATTCCCTTCCACCACCCCTCCTTCCCCCTCTTCCTTCCCATCCACCAGCCCTTCCCTCCCCTAATTCATTCCCCTACACCACCATCTCCTTCCCCCGCTTCATTCCCAACAACCACCCCCACCTTCCCCCCTGATCATTCCCCTCCACTACCCCATCCCTCCCCCTCTTCATTCCCCTCCACTTCCCCCACCCACCCCCTCTTCTTTCACCTCCACCACCCCTCCCTCCCCCTCATCATTCCCCTCCACTTCCCCCCTCCCCCTCTTCATTCCCCTCCACAAACCCCCTACCTCCCTCTCTTCATTTCCATCCACCACCTGCACCACCCCCTCTCCATTCCCCTCCACATCCCCAACCCTTCCCCTCTTAATTGCCCTCACCTCCCCCTCCCTCCCCTTTTCATTCCCCTGGACCGCCCCTCCCTCCACCTCTTCATTCCCATCCACCACCCCTCCCTCCTTCTCTTCATTCCCCTCCACCTCAGCCTCCCTCCCCCTCGTCATACTCCTCCACCACCCCCTCCCTCCCCCTCTTCATAACCCTCCAATACCCCTCCCACCCCCTCTTCATTCCCATACACCAACCCCTCCGTCCCTCTCTTCATCCCCTCGACCACCGCCTCCCTTACCTTCTTCATTCCCATCCTCAGACCCCTCCCTCCCCCTCTTCATTCCCCTCCATCACCCCCTCCCTCCGCATTTTCATTCCATCCACCACCCACTCCCTCCCCCGCTTCATTCCCATCCACCTGCCCCCCTCCCCATTTTCATTCCCCGCCACCACCCCCTCCCTCCCCATCTTCATTCCCATCCTCCACTCCCTCCCTCCCGCTCTTCAATCCCCTCCACCAGCCCCTCCCTCCCCCCTCTTCATTCCCCTCCACCATCCCCCACCCTCCCCCTCTCATTCCCCTAAATCACCCCCTCCTTCCCCCTCTTCCTTCCCATCCACCACCCCCTCCCTCCGCATCTTCATTCCCATCCACCACCCACTCCCTCCCCCTCTTCATTCCCATCCACCTGCCCCACCTCCCCCTCTTCATTCCCATCCACCTGCCCCCCTCCCCCTATTCATTCCCGTCCACCACCCCCTCTCACCCCATCTTCCTTCCCATCCTCCACCCCTTCCTTGCCCTCTTCATTCCCATCCACCACCCCCTCCCTTCCCATCTTCATTCCCCTCCACCTCCCCCACCCTCCCCCTCTTCATTCCCCTCCACCAGCCCCTCCTCCCCCCTTCCTTCCCATCCACCAGCCCTTCCCTCCCCTCTTCATTCCCCTCCACAAACCCCCTCCCTCCCGCTCTTCATTCCCCTCCACATCCCCCACCCTCCCCCTCTTCATTCCCCACCACTTTCCCCTCCCTCCCTCTCTTCATTACCCTCTACAAACCCCCTCCCTCCCGCTCTTCATTCCCCTCCACATCCCCCACCTTTCCCCCTCTTCATTGCCCATCCACCTCCCCTCCCACACCCCTTTCATTCCCCTGGACCACCCACTCCCACCCCATCTTCATTCCCATCCACCTGCCCCCCTCCCCCTCTTCATTCCCATCCTCCACTCCCTCCTCCCGCTCTCATTCCCTTCCACCAGCCCCTCCGCCTCCTCGTCATTCCCCTCCACCTTCCCCACCCTCCACCTTTCATTCCCCTAAACCACCCCCTCCTTCCGCCTCTTCCTTCCCATCCACCACCCCCACCCTCCCCCTCTCATTCCCCTCGACCACCCCCTGCCTCCCCCTCTTCATTCCCTACACAACCACCTCCCTCCCCCTCTTCATTCCCCTCCACTACCCGCTCCCACCCCTCTTCATTCCCCTCCACTTCCCCCTCCCTCCCCCTCTTCATTCCCCTCCACCACCGCTCCATCCCCCTCTTCATTCCACTCAACATCCCCCTTCCTTCCCTCTGCACACCCCTCCACCACCTCTCCCCCCTCTTCTTTCTCCTCCACCACCCCCTCCCTCCCCCAATTCATTCCCCTCCATCACTCCTCCTCCCTCTCTTCATTCCCCTCCACCACACCCTCCCTCCCCCTCTTCATTCCCATCCACAACCCCTCCCCCTTCACTTCATTCCCCTCCACCTCCACCTCACACCCCATCTTCATTCTCCTCCACCACCCCCTCACACCACCTCTTCATTCCCCTCCCCCTCCCCCTCCCTCCCCCTTTTCATTCCCCATCACCACCCCCTCCCTCCCCCTCTTCATTCCCCTCCACCACCCCCTCCCTCACCCTCTTCATTCCCCACCACCACCTCCTCCCTCCTTCTCTTTATTCCCCTCCACCTCCCCCTCACTCCCCCTCAACATTTCTCTCCACCACCCCCTCCCTCCGCATCTTCATTCCCATCCAGCACCCCTCCCTCCCCCTCTTCATTCCCCTCCACTACACCATCTCCCCCTTTTCATTCCCCTGGACCTCCCCCTCCCTGCCCCCTCTTCATTCCATCCACCACCCCTCCCCCCCTTCTCTTCCTTCCCCTCCACCTCAGCCTCCATCCCCTCGTCATTCTCCTCCACCTCCCCATCCCTCCCCCTCTTCATAACACTCCACGACCCCTCCCACCCCCCTCTTTATTCCCCCTCGACCACCTCCTCCCTCCCTCTCTTCATTCCCCTCGACCACCCCCTCCCTCCCCATCTTCATTCCCATCCTCAAACCCATCCCTCCCCCTCTTCCTTCCCCTCCACCACCCCCCTCCCTCACCATCTTCATTCCCATCAACCTGCCCCTCCCTCCCCATTTTCATTCCACTCCACCTCCCCCTCCCTCCCCAAATTCATTGGCATCCTCCACTCCCTCCTCCCGCTCTTCATTCCCCTCCACCAGCCCCTCCCTCCCCCTCTTCATTCCCCTCCACCATCCCCACCCTCCCCCTCTCATTCCCCAAAACCACCCCCCTCCTTCCCCCTCTTCCTTCCCATCCACCACCCACACCCTCCCCCTCTTCATTCCCCTCCACTGTCCCCTCCCTCCCGCTCTTCATTCCCTCCACTCCCCCCTCCCTCCACTCTTCATTCCCCTCCACCACCCCCACTCTCCCCCTCTTCATTACCCTCCACATCCCTCACCCTCCCCTTCTTCATTCCTCTACACCACTCCCTCCACCCCCTCTTCATTCCCCTCCACATCCCTCACCCTCCCCTTCTTCATTCCTCTCCACAACCCCATCGCTCCCCCTCTTCATAACCCTCCACTAACCCTCCCACCCCCTCTTCATTCCGATACACCACCCCTCCCTCCCCATCTTCATTCCCCTCGACCACCCCCTCCCTCCCCATCTTCATTCCCATCCTCCAACCGCTCCCTCCCCATCTTCATTCCCCTCCACCAACCCCTCCCTCCGCCTCTTCATTCCCATCCACTTCCCCCTCCCTCGCCAATTTCATTCCCTCCACCACCCCCTCCCTCCCCGTCTTCATTCCATCCACAACCCCACCCCCCTTCTCTTCATTCCCCTCCACCTCCACCTCCCTCCCCATCTTCAATCTCCTCCACCATCCCCTTGCACCACCTCTTCATTCCCCTCCACCTCCCCTCCCTCCCCCTCTTCATTCCCCTCCACCAACCCCTCCCTCCGCCTCTTCATTTCCCATCCACCTCCCCCTCCCTCCCCCAATTTCATTCCCCTCCACCACGCCCTCCCTCCCCGTCTTCATTCCCATACACAGCCCCTCCCCCTTCTCTTCATTCCCCTCCACCTCCAGCTCCCTCCCCATCTTCATTCTCCTCCACCACCCCCTTGCACCACCTCTTCATTCCCTCCACCTCCACCTCCCTCCCCATCTTCATTCTCCTCCACCATCCCCTTGCACCCACCTCTTCATTCCCCTCCACCTCCCCTCCCTCCCCCTCTTCATTCCCCTCCAACACCCCTCCCTCCTTCCCTTCATTCCCCTCCACCTCCCCCTCCCTACCCCTCTACATTTCAATCCACCACCCCGTCCATCCGCATTTTCATTCCATTCCAGCACCCCTCCCTCCCCCTCTTCAATCCCATCCACCTCCCCTCCCCTCCTCCCATCTTCATTCCCATCCTCCACCCCCTCCCTCCCGCTCTTCATTCCCCTCCACCACCCCCTCAATCCCCCTCTTTATTCCCCTCATCCAGCCCCTCCCTCCCCCTCTTCATTCCGCTCCACCACCCGCTCCTTCCCCTCTTCATTCCCCACCACTTCCCCCTCCCTCCCCCCTCTTCATTCCCCTCCACGACCCTCTCCCTCCGCATCTTCATTCCCATCCACCTGCCCCCCCTCTTCATTCCATTCCACCACCCCCTCCCTCCCACTCTTCTTTCTCCTCCACCACCCCCACCCTCCCCCAATTCTTTCCCTCCACCACTCCTCCTCCCTCTCTTCATTCCCCTCCACCACCCCCTCCCTCCCCCTCTTCATTCCCATCCACAACCCCTCCCCCATCTCTTCATTCCGCTCCACCTCCCCCTCCCTCCCCATCTTCATTCTCCACCACCACCCCCTCGCACCCGCTCTTCATTCCCCTCCACCACCCCATCCCTCCCCCTCTTCATTCCATCCACCGCCCCTCCCTCCTTCTCTTCATTCCCCTCCACCAACCCCTCCCTCCCCCTCTTCATTCCCCTCCACCACACCCTCCCTCCCCCCGCTTCATTCCATCCACCGCCCCTCCTCCTTCTCTTCATTCCCCTCCACCCACCCCCTTCCTCCCCCTCTTCATTCCCCTTCACCACCCCCTCCCTCCCCCTCTTCATTTCCATCTACCGCCCCTCCTCCTTCTCTTCATTCCCCTCCACCTCCCCCTCCCTCCCCCTCTTCATTCCCCTTCACCACCCCCTCACTCCACTCTTCATTACCCTCCACCAACCCCACTCTCCCCCTCTTCATTCCCCTACACATCCCTCCCCCCTCCCCTTCTTCATTCCTCTACACCACCCCCTCCCAGCCCCTCTTCATTCCCCTCCACTTTCCCCTCCCTCCCACCTCTTCATTCCCCTCCACAACCCCATGCCTCCCACTCTTTATTCCCCTCCACAACACCCTCCCTCCCCATCCACCAGCCCCACCCTCCCCCCTCTTCATTCCCCTCCACCACTACCTCCCTCCCCCTCTTCATTCCCCTCCACTACCCGCTCCCTCCCCCTCTTCATTCCCTCCACCACCGCGCCGTCCCCCTCTTCATTCCACTCAACATCCCCCTTCCTTCCCTTTGCATACCCCTCCACCAGCCCCTCCCTCCCCCTCTTCAATCCCCTCCACATCCCCGTCCTCCCCCTCTTCATTCCCCTCCACATCCCCCTCCCTCCCCCTCTTCATTCCCATCCACAAGCCCTCCCTCCCCCTCTTCATTCCCTCCACCTGCCCCTCCCTCCCCATCTTCATTCTCCTCCACCACCCCCTCCCCTCGCCCTCTTCATTCCCATCCACCAACCCTCCCTCCTTCTCTTCATTCCCCTCCACCTCCCCCTCCTTCCCCCTCTTCATTCCCCTCCACCAACCCCTCCCTCCCTCTCTTCATTCCCCTCGACAAACCCCTCTCACCCCATCTTCATTCCCATCCGCCACCCCCTCCCTCCCTCTCTTCATTCCCCTCCACCCACCCCCTCGCTCCCCCTCTTCACTTCCCCTGAACCAGCCTCTCCCTCCCCCTCTTCATTCCCCTCCACCTCCCCCTCCCTCTCCATCTTCATTCCATCCTCCACCCCCTCCCTCCCTCTCTTCATTCCCCTCCACTACCCCCTCGCTCCCCCTCTTCATTCCGATCCACCACCCCTCCCTCCACCTCTTCAATCCCATCCACCTCCCCCTCCCTCCCCATCTTCATTCCCCTCCACCTCCCCCTCCCTCCCCATCTTCCTTCCCATCCTCCACACCTCCCTCCCTCTCTTCATTCCCTCCACCACCCCCTCGCTCCCCCTCTTCATTCCCCTCCACCAGCCCCTCCCTCCCCTCTTCATTCCCCTCCACCACCCACTCCTTCCCCTCTTCCTTCCCATCCACCAGCCCATCCCTCCCCCTCTTCATTCCCTCCACTTCCCCCACCTCCCCCTCTTCATTCACCTCCACCACCCCCTCCGTCCCCCTCTTCATTCCCCTCCACTTCCCCCTCCCTCCCACTCTTCATTCCCCTCCACAATCCTCCTACCTCCCGCTCTTCATTCCCATCCACCACCTGCACCCTCCCCCTCTCCATTCCCCTCCACATCCCCGACCCTCCCCCTCTTAATTGTCCTCCACCTCCCCCTCCCTCCCCCTTTTCATACCCCTGGACCTCCCCCTCCCTCGACCTCTTCATTCCCATCCACCACCCCTCCCTCCTTCTCTTCATTCCCCTCCACCTCAGCCTCCCTCCCGCTCGTCATACCCCTCCACCACCCCCTCCCTCCCCATCTTCATTCCCATCCTCCACTCCCTCCCTCCCGCTCTTCATTCCCCTCCACAAACCCCCTACCTCCCGATCTTCATTCCCATCCACCACCTGCACTCTCCCCCTCTTCATTCCCCTCCACATCCCCCACCTCCCAATCTAAATTGCCCTCCACCTCCCCCTCCCTCCCCCTTTTCATTCCCCTGGACCTCCCCTCCCTCCCCCTCTTAATTCCCATTCACCACCCACTCCCTCCCCCTCTTCATTCCCCTCCACCACCCTCCCCCTCCCCCTCTTCATTCCCCTCCACCAACCCTCCCTCCCTCTCTTCATTCCCCTCCATCTCCCCCACCCCTCCCCCCTCTTCATTCCCATCCACCACACCCTCCCTCCCCCTCTTCATTCCCATCAACCACACCCTCCCTCACTCTTTTCATTCCCCTCCACCCATCCCAATCTCCCCCTCTTCATTCCCCACCACCAACCCCTCACTCCCCCTCTTCATTCCCCTCCACCAAACCCTCCCTCCCCCTCTTCATTCCCCTCCACCAACCCCTCCCTCCCCGTCTTCATTACTCTCCACCTCCCCTCCCTCCCCCTCTTCATTCTCCTCCACCACCCCCTCCCTCCCCTCTTCATTCCCATCCACCACCCCTCCCTCCTTCTCTTCATTCGCCTCCACCTCGCCCTCCCTCCCCCTCTTCATTCCCCTCCACCACCCCCTCCCTCCGCATCTTTATTCCCATCCACCACCCCTCCCTCCCCCTCTTAATTCCCATTCAACCACCCACTCCCTCCCCCTCTTCATTCCCCTCCACCACCCTCCCCCTCCCCTCTTCATTCCCCTCCACCAACCCTCCTCCCCCTCTTCATTCCCCTCTCCACCAACCCCTCCCTCCCCGTCTTCATTACTCTCCACCTCCATCCCCTCCCTCCCCCTCTTCATTCCCATCCTCCAACCGCTCCCTCCCCATCTTCATTCCCCTCCACCAACCCCTCCCTCCGCCTCTTCATTCCCATCCACTTCCCCCTCCCTCGCCAATTTCATTCCCCTCCACCACCCCCTCCCTCCCCGTCTTCATTCCCATCCACAACCCCACCCCCCTTCTCTTCATTCCCCTCCACCTCCACCTCCCTCCCCATCTTCAATCTCCTCCACCATCCCCTTGCACCACCTCTTCATTCCCCTCCACCTCCCCTCCCTCCCCCTCTTCATTCCCCTCCACCAACCCCTCCCTCCGCCTCTTCATTCCAATCCACCTCCCCCTCCCTCCCCAATTTCATTCCCCTCCACCACGCCCTCCCTCCCCGTCTTCATTCCCATACACAGCCCCTCCCCCTTCTCTTCATTCCCCTCCACCTCCAGCTCCCTCCCCATCTTCATTCTCCTCCACCACCCCCTTGCACCACCTCTTCATTCCCCTCCACCTCCACCTCCCTCCCCATCTTCATTCTCCTCCACCATCCCCTTGCACCACCTCTTCATTCCCCTCCACCTCCCCTCCCTCCCCCTCTTCATTCCCCTCCAACACCCCTCCCTCCTTCCCTTCATTCCCCTCCACCTCCCCCTCCCTAACCCTCTACATTTCAATCCACCACCCCGTCCATCCGCATTTTCATTCCATTCCAGCACCCCTCCCTCCCCCTCTTCAATCCCATCCACCTCCCCCTCCCTCCCCATCTTCATTCCCATCCTCCACCCCCTCCCTCCCGCTCTTCATTCCCCTCCACCACCCCCTCAATCCCCCTCTTTATTCCCCTCATCCAGCCCCTCCCTCCCCCTCTTCATTCCGCTCCACCACCCGCTCCTTCCCCCTCTTCATTCCCCACCACTTCCCCCTCCCTCCCCCTCTTCATTCCCCTCCACGACCCTCTCCCTCCGCATCTTCATTCCCATCCACCTGCCCCCCCTCTTCATTCCATTCCACCACCCCCTCCCTCCCACTCTTCTTTCTCCTCCACCACCCCCACCCTCCCCCAATTCTTTCCCCTCCACCACTCCTCCCTCCCTCTCTTCATTCCCCTCCACCACCCCCTCCCTCCCCCTCTTCATTCCCATCCACAACCCCTCCCCCATCTCTTCATTCCGCTCCACCTCCCCCTCCCTCCCCATCTTCATTCTCCACCACCACCCCCTCGCACCCGCTCTTCATTCCCCTCCACCACCCCATCCCTCCCCCTCTTCATTCCCATCCACCGCCCCTCCCTCCTTCTCTTCATTCCCCTCCACCAACCCCTCCCTCCCCCTCTTCATTCCCCTCCACCACACCCTCCCTCCCCCGCTTCATTCCCATCCACCGCCCCTCCCTCCTTCTCTTCATTCCCCTCCACCACCCCCTTCCTCCCCCTCTTCATTCCCCTTCACCACCCCTCCCTCCCCCTCTTCATTTCCATCTACCGCCCCTCCCTCCTTCTCTTCATTCCCCTCCACCTCCCCCTCCCTCCCCCTCTTCATTCCCCTTCACCACCCCCTCACTCCACTCTTCATTACCCTCCACCAACCCCACTCTCCCCCTCTTCATTCCCCTACACATCCCTCCCCCTCCCCTTCTTCATTCCTCTACACCACCCCCTCCCAGCCCCTCTTCATTCCCCTCCACTTTCCCCTCCCTCCCACTCTTCATTCCCCTCCACAACCCCATGCCTCCCACTCTTTATTCCCCTCCACAACACCCTCCCTCCCCATCCACCAGCCCCACCCTCCCCCTCTTCATTCCCCTCCACCACTACCTCCCTCCCCCTCTTCATTCCCCTCCACTACCCGCTCCCTCCCCCTCTTCATTCCCCTCCACCACCGCGCCGTCCCCCTCTTCATTCCACTCAACATCCCCCTTCCTTCCCTTTGCATACCCCTCCACCAGCCCCTCCCTCCCCCTCTTCAATCCCCTCCACATCCCCGTTCCTCCCCCTCTTCATTCCCCTCCACATCCCCCTCCCTCCCCCTCTTCATTCCCATCCACAAGCCCTCCCTCCCCCTCTTCATTCCCCTCCACCTGCCCCTCCCTCCCCATCTTCATTCTCCTCCACCACCCCCTCCCTCGCCCTCTTCATTCCCATCCACCAACCCTCCCTCCTTCTCTTCATTCCCCTCCACCTCCCCCTCCTTCCCCCTCTTCATTCCCCTCCACCAACCCCTCCCTCCCTCTCTTCATTCCCCTCGACAAACCCCTCTCACCCCATCTTCATTCCCATCCGCCACCCCCTCCCTCCCTCTCTTCATTCCCCTCCACCACCCCCTCGCTCCCCCTCTTCACTTCCCCTGAACCAGCCTCTCCCTCCCCCTCTTCATTCCCCTCCACCTCCCCCTCCCTCTCCATCTTCATTCCCATCCTCCACCCCCTCCCTCCCTCTCTTCATTCCCCTCCACTACCCCCTCGCTCCCCCTCTTCATTCCGATCCACCACCCCTCCCTCCACCTCTTCAATCCCATCCACCTCCCCCTCCCTCCCCATCTTCATTCCCCTCCACCTCCCCCTCCCTCCCCATCTTCCTTCCCATCCTCCACACCTCCCTCCCTCTCTTCATTCCCCTCCACCACCCCCTCGCTCCCCCTCTTCATTCCCCTCCACCAGCCCCTCCCTCCCCTCTTCATTCCCCTCCACCACCCACTCCTTCCCCCTCTTCCTTCCCATCCACCAGCCCATCCCTCCCCCTCTTCATTCCCCTCCACTTCCCCCACCCTCCCCCTCTTCATTCACCTCCACCACCCCCTCCGTCCCCCTCTTCATTCCCCTCCACTTCCCCCTCCCTCCCACTCTTCATTCCCCTCCACAATCCTCCTACCTCCCGCTCTTCATTCCCATCCACCACCTGCACCCTCCCCCTCTCCATTCCCCTCCACATCCCCGACCCTCCCCCTCTTAATTGTCCTCCACCTCCCCCTCCCTCCCCCTTTTCATACCCCTGGACCTCCCCCTCCCTCGACCTCTTCATTCCCATCCACCACCCCTCCCTCCTTCTCTTCATTCCCCTCCACCTCAGCCTCCCTCCCGCTCGTCATACCCCTCCACCACCCCCTCCCTCCCCATCTTCATTCCCATCCTCCACTCCCTCCCTCCCGCTCTTCATTCCCCTCCACAAACCCCCTACCTCCCGATCTTCATTCCCATCCACCACCTGCACTCTCCCCCTCTTCATTCCCCTCCACATCCCCCAACCTCCCAATCTAAATTGCCCTCCACCTCCCCCTCCCTCCCCCTTTTCATTCCCCTGGACCTCCCCCTCCCTCCCCCTCTTAATTCCCATTCACCACCCACTCCCTCCCCCTCTTCATTCCCCTCCACCACCCTCCCCCTCCCCCTCTTCATTCCCCTCCACCAACCCTCCCTCCCTCTCTTCATTCCCCTCCATCTCCCCCACCCTCCCCCTCTTCATTCCCATCCACCACACCCTCCCTCCCCCTCTTCATTCCCATCAACCACACCCTCCATCACTCATTTCATTCCCCTCCACCATCCCAATCTCCCCCTCTTCATTCCCCACCACCAACCCCTCACTCCCCCTCTTCATTCCCCTCCACCAAACCCTCCCTCCCCCTCTTCATTCCCCTCCACCAACCCCTCCCTCCCCGTCTTCATTACTCTCCACCTCCCCTCCCTCCCCCTCTTCATTCTCCTCCACCACCCCCTCCCTCCCCTCTTCATTCCCATCCACCACCCCTCCCTCCTTCTCTTCATTCGCCTCCACCTCGCCCTCCCTCCCCCTCTTCATTCCCCTCCACCACCCCCTCCCTCCGCATCTTTATTCCCATCCACCACCCCTCCCTCCCCCTCTTAATTCCCATTCACCACCCACTCCCTCCCCCTCTTCATTCCCCTCCACCACCCTCCCCCTCCCCCTCTTCATTCCCCTCCACCAACCCTCCCTCCCTCTCTTCATTCCCCTCCATCTCCCCCACCCTCCCCCTCTTCATTCCCATCCACAACACCCTCCCTCCCCCTCTTCATTCCCCTCAACCACACCCTCCCTCCCTCTCTTCATTCCCCTCCACCATCCCAATCTCCCCCTATTCATTCCCCACCACCAAACCCTCCCTCCCCCTCTTCATTCTCCTCCACCACCCCCTCCCTCCCCTCTTCATTCCCATCCACCACCCCTCCCTCCTTCTCTTCATTCCCCTCCACCTCCCCCTCCCTCCCCCTCTTCATTCCCCTCCACCACCCCCTCCCTCCGCATCTTTATTCCCATCCACCACCCCTCCCTCCACCTCTTCAATCCCATCCACCTTCCCCTCCCTCCCCATCTTCATTCCCATCCTCCACCCCCTCCCTCCCGCTCTTCATTCCCCTCCACCACCCCCTCGATCCCCCTCATCATTCCCCTCCACCACCCCCTCGATCCCCCTCTTCATTCCCCTCCACCACCCCCTACTTCCCCCTCTTCCTTCCCATCCAACAGCCCTACCCTCCCCCTCTTCATTCCACTCCACCATCCTCTCCTTCCCCCTCTTCATTCCCAACAACCACCCCCACCCTCCCCTGAACATTCCCCTCCACTACCCACTCCCTCCCCCTCTTCATTCCCCTCCACGTCCCGCTCCCAACCCCCTCTTCATTCCCCTACACCACCCCCTCCCTCCCCCTCTTCATTCCCCTCCACCTCCCCCTCCGTCCCCCTCTTCATTCCCCTCCACAAACCCCCTACCTCCCGCTCTTCATTCCCATCCACCACCTGCACTCTCCCCCTCTTCATTCCCCTCCTCATCCCCAACCTCCCAATCTAAATTGCCCTCCACCTCCCCCTCCCTCCACCTTTTCATTCCCCTGGACATCCCCCTCCCTCCCCCTCTTAATTCCCATCCACCACCCACTCCCTCCCCCTCTTCATTCCCCTCTACCACCCCCTACCTCCCCCTCTTCATTCCCTTCCACCAGCCCACCCTCCTCCCTTTGTTCCCCACCACCACCTTCTCCCTCCCCCTCTTCATTCCCCTCCACCAACACCTCTCTCCCTCTCTTTATTCCCCTCCACCAACCCATCCCTGCCCCTCTTCATTCCCCACCAAGAACCCTTCCCTCCCCCTCTTCTTTCCCCTCCTCATCCCCCACCCTCCCAATCTAAATTGCCCTCCACCTCCCCCTCCCTCCCCTTTTCATTCCCCTGGACCTCCCCCTCCCTCCCCATCTTCATTCCCATCCTCCACCCCCTCCCTCCCGCTCTTCATTCCCCTCCACCACCCCCTCGATCCCCGTCATCATTCCCCTCCACCACCCCCTCGATCCCCCTCTTCATTCCCCTCCACCACCCCCTAATTCCCCCTCTTCCTTCCCATCCACCAGCCCTACCCTCCCCCTCTTCATTCCCCTCCACCATCCTCTCCTTCCCCCTCTTCATTCCCAACAACCACCCCCACCCTCCCCTGAACATTCCCCTCCACTACCCACTCCCTCCCCCTCTTCATTCCCCTCCACGTCCCGCTCCCTCCCCCTCTTCATTCCCCTACACCACCCCCTCCCTCCCCCTCTTCATTCCCCTCCATCAACCCTCCCTCCCTCTCTTCATTCCCCTCCATCTCCCCCACCCTCCCCCTCTTCATTCCCATCCACCAGACCCTCCCTCCCCCTCTTCATTCCCCTCAACCACACCCTCCCTCACTCTCTTCATTCCCCTCCACCATCCCAATCTCCCCCTCTTCATTCCCCACCACCAACCCCTCACTCCCCCTCTTCATTCCCCTCCACCAAACCCTCCCTCCCCCTCTTCATTCCCCTCCACCAACCCCTCCCTCCCCGTCTTCATTACTCTCCACCTCCCCTCCCTCCCCCTCTTCATTCTCCTCCACCACCCCCTCCCTCCCCTCTTCATTCCCATCCACCACCCCTCCCTCCTTCTCTTCATTCGCCTCCACCTCCCCCTCCCTCCCCTCTTCATTCCCCTCCACCACCCCCTCCCTCCGCATCTTTATTCCCATCCACCACCCCTCCCTCCCCCTCTTAATTCCCATTCACCACCCACTCCCTCCCCCTCTTCATTCCCCTCCACCACCCTCCCCCTCCCCCTCTTCATTCCCCTCCACCAACCCTCCCTCCCTCTCTTCATTCCCCTCCATCTCCCCCACCCTCCCCCTCTTCATTCCCATCCACAACCCCCTTCCACCCCCTCTTCATTCCCCTCAACCACACCCTCCCTCCCTCTCTTCATTCCCCTCCACCATCCCAATCTCCCCCTCTTCATTCCCCACCACCAACCCCTCACTCCCCCTCTTCATTCCCCTCCACCAAACCCTCCCTCCCCCTCTTCATTCTCCTCCACCACCCCCTCCCTCCCCTCTTCATTCCCATCCACCACCCCTCCCTCCTTCTCTTCATTCCCCTCCACCTCCCCCTCCTTCCCCCTCTTCATTCCCCTCCACCACCCCCTCCCTCCGCATCTTTATTCCCATCCACCACCCCTCCCTCCACCTCTTCAATCCCATCCACCTTCCCCTCCCTCCCCATCTTCATTCCCATCCTCCACCCCCTCCCTCCCGCTCTTCATTCCCCTCCACCACCCCCTCGATCCCCCTCATCATTCCCCTCCACCACCCCCTCGATCCCCCTCTTCATTCCCCTCCACCACCCCCTACTTCCCCCTCTTCCTTCCCATCCAACAGCCCTACCCTCCCCCTCTTCATTCCACTCCACCATCCTCTCCTTCCCCCTCTTCATTCCCAACAACCACCCCCACCCTCCCCTGAACATTCCCCTCCACTACCCACTCCCTCCCCCTCTTCATTCCCCTCCACGTCCCGCTCCCAACCCCCTCTTCATTCCCCTACACCAACCCCTCCCTCCCCCTCTTCATTCCCCTCCACCTCCCCCTCCGTCCCCCTCTTCATTCCCCTCCACAAACCCCCTACCTCCCGCTCTTCATTCCCATCCACCACCTGCACTCTCCCCCTCTTCATTCCCCTCCTCATCCCCCAACCTCCCAATCTAAATTGCCCTCCACCTCCCCCTCCCTCCCCCTTTTCATTCCCCTGGACATCCCCCTCCCTCCCCCTCTTAATTCCCATCCACCACCCACTCCCTCCCCCTCTTCATTCCCCTCTACCACCCCCTACCTCCCCCTCTTCATTCCCTTCCACCAGCCCACCCTCCCCCCTTTATTCCCCACCACCACCTTCTCCCTCCCCCTCTTCATTCCCCTCCACCAACACCTCTCTCCCTCTCTTTATTCCCCTCCACCAACCCATCCCTGCCCCTCTTCATTCCCCACCAAGAACCCTTCCCTCCCCCTCTTCTTTCCCCTCCTCATCCCCCACCCTCCCAATCTAAATTGCCCTCCACCTCCCCCTCCCTCCCCTTTTCATTCCCCTGGACCTCCCCCTCCCTCCCCATCTTCATTCCCATCCTCCACCCCCTCCCTCCCGCTCTTCATTCCCCTCCACCACCCCCTCGATCCCCGTCATCATTCCCCTCCACCACCCCCTCGATCCCCCTCTTCATTCCCCTCCACCACCCCCTAATTCCCCCTCTTCCTTCCCATCCACCAGCCCTACCCTCCCCCTCTTCATTCCCCTCCACCATCCTCTCCTTCCCCCTCTTCATTCCCAACAACCACCCCCACCCTCCCCTGAACATTCCCCTCCACTACCCACTCCCTCCCCCTCTTCATTCCCCTCCACGTCCCGCTCCCTCCCCCTCTTCTTTCCCCTACACCACCCCCTCCCTCCCCCTCTTCATTCCCCTCCACCTCCCCCTCCGTCCCCCTATTCATTCGCCTCCACAAACCCCCTACCTCCCGCTCTTCATTCCCATCCACAAACCCCCTACCTCCCGCTCTTCATTCCCATCCACCACCTGCACTCTCCCCCTCTTCATTCCCCTCCTCATCCCCCAACCTCCCAATCTAAATTGCCCTCCACCTCCCCCTCCCTCCCCCTTTTCATTCCCCTGGACCTCCCCCTCCCTCCCCCTCTTAATTCCCATCCACCACCCACTCCCTCCCCCTCTTCATTCCCATCTACCACCCCCTACCTCCCCCTCTTCATTCCCTTCCACCAGCCCACCCTCCCCCCCCTTATTCCCCACCACCACCTTCTCCCTCCCCTCTTCATTCTCCTCCACCAACACCTCTCTCCCTCTCTTTATTCCCCTCCACCAACCCATCCCTCCCCCTCTTCATTCCCCACCAAGAACCCTTCCCTCCCCCTCTTCTTTCCCCTCCTCATCCCCCACCCTCCCAATCTAAATTGCCCTCCACCTCCCCCTCCCTCCCCCCTTTCATTCCCCACCAACAACCCCTCCCTCCCCCTCTTCTTTCCATTCCACTCCCCCTCCCTCCCCTTCATTCCATCCACCACCACCTCCCTCCCCCTCTTCATTCCCCTCCACCACCCCCTCCCAGCCCCTCTTCTTTCTCCTCCACCTCCCATCCCTCCCCCTCTTCTGTCCCCTCCACCTCCACCTCCCTCCCCCTCTTCATTCCCATCCACCACCCCCTCCCTCCCCCTCTTCATTCTCCTCCACTACCCACTCCCTCCCCCTCTTCATTCCCCTCCACGTCCCGCTCCCTCCCCCTCTTCATTCCCCTACACCACCCCCTCCCTCCCCCTCTTCATTCCCCTCCACCTCCCCCTCCGTCCCCCTCTTCATTCCCCTCCACAAACCCCCTACCTCCCGCTCTTCATTCCCATCCACCACCTGCACTCTCCCCCTCTTCATTCCCCTCCTCATCCCCCAACCTCCCATTCTAAATTGCCCTCCACCTCCCCCTCCCTCCCCCTTTTCATTCCCCTGGACCTCCCCCTCCCTCCCCCTCTTAATTCCCATCCACCACCCACTCCCTCCCCCTCTTCATTCCCCTCTACCACCCCCTACCTCCCCCTCTTCATTCCCTTCCACCAGCCCACCCTCCCCCCCTTTATTCCCCACCACCACCTTCTCCCTCCCCCTCTTCATTCCCCTCCACCAACACCTCTCTCCCTCTCTTTATTCCCCTCCACCATCCCATCCCTCCCCCTCTTCATTCCCCACCAAGAACCCTTCCCTCCCCCTATTCTTTCCCCTCCTCATCCCCCACCCTCCCAATCTAAATTGCCCTCCACCTCCCCCTCCCTCCCCCTTTTCATTCCCCACCAACAACCCCTCCCTCCCCCTCTTCTTTCACTTCCACTCCCCCTCCCTCCCCTTCATTCCATCCACCACCACCTCCCTCCCCCTATTCATTCCCCTCCACCACCCCCTCCCAGCCCCTCTTCATTCTCCTCCACCTCCCATCCCTCCCCCTCTTCTGTCCCCTCCACCTCCACCTCCCTCCCCCTCTTCATTCCCATCCACCACCCCTCCCTCCCCCTCTTCATTCTCCTCCACCTCCAACTCCCTCCCCCTCTTCATTCCGCTCCACCTCCCCCTACCTCCCACATTTCATTCCACTCCAGCTCCCCCTCCCTCCCCTCTTCATTCCCATTGACCAACCCCTCCCTCCCACTTTTCATTCCCCTCCAGCTCCCCCTCCCTCCCCTCTTCATTCCCATTCACAAACTCCTCCGTCCCACTCTTCATTCCCATCCACCACCCCCTCCCTCCCCCTCGACATTCCCCTCCACCACCCCTTCCCTCCCCATCTTCATTCCCATCCTCCACCCCCTCCCTCCCGCTCTTCATTCCCCTCCACCACCCCCTCGATCCCCCTCATCATTCCCCTCCACCACCCCCTCGATCCCCCTCTTCATTCCCCTCCACCATCCCCTACTTCGACCTCTTCCTTCCCATCCACCAGCCCTACCCTCCCCCTCTTCATTCCCCTCCACCATCCTCTCCTTCCCCCTCTTCATTCCCAACAACCACCCCCACCCTCCCCTGAACATTCCCCTCCACTACCCACTCCCTCCCCCTCTTCATTCCCCTCCACGTCCCGCTCCCTCCCCCTCTTCATTCCCCTACACCACCCCCTCCCTCCCCCTCTTCATGCCCCTCCACCTCCCCCTCCGTCCCCCTCTTCATTCCCCTCCACAAACCCCCTACCTCCCGCTCTTCATTCCCATCCACCACCTGCACTCTCCCCCTCTTCATTCCCCTCCTCATCCCCCAACCTCCCAATCTAAATTGCCCTCCACCTCCCCCTCCCTCCCCCTTTTCATTCCCCTGGACCTCCCCCTCCCTCCCCCTCTTAATTCCCATCCACCACCCACTCCCTCCCCCTTTTCATTCCCCTCCACCAACACCTCTCTCCCTCTCTTTATTCCCCTCCACCAACCCATCCCTCCCCCTCTTCATTCCCCACCAAGAGCCCTTCCCTCCCCCTCTTCTTTCCCCTCCTCATCCCCCACCCTCCCAATCTAAATTGCCCTCCCCCTCCCCCTCCCTCCCCTTTTTCATTCCCCACCAACAACCCCTCCCTCCCCCTCTTCATTCCCCTCCACCAACCCCTCCCTCCCCGTCTTCATTACGCTCCACCTCCCCTCCCTCCCCCTCTTCATTCCCCTCCACCACCCCCTCCCAGCCCCTCTTCATTCCCCTCCACCACCCCCTCCCTCCCCCTCTTCTTTCCCTTCCACTCCCCCTCCCTCCCCTTCATTCCATCCACCACCACCTCCCTCCCCCTCTTCATTCCCCTCCACCACCCCCTCCCTCCCCCTCTTCATTCTCCTCCACCTCCCATCCCTCCCCCTCTTCTGTCCCCTCCACCTCCACCTCCCTCCCCCTCTTCATTCCCATCCACCACCCCCTCCCTCCCCCTCTTCATTCTCCTCCACCTCCCCCTCCCTCTCTCTCCTCTTTCACCTCCACCTCCAACTCCCTCCCCCTCTTCATTCCGCTCCACCTCCCCCTACCTCCCACATTTCATTCCACTCCAGCTCCCCCTCCCTCCCCTCTTCATTCCCATTGACCAACCCCTCCCTCCCACTTTTCATTCCCCTCCAGCTCCCCCTCCCTCCCCTCTTCATTCCCATTCACAAACCCCTCCGTCCCACTCTTCATTCCCATCCAACACCCCCTCCCTCCCCCTCGACATTCCCCTCCACAACCCCCTCACTCCCCATCTTCATTCCCCTCCACCACCCCCTCCCTCCCCGCTTCTTTCCCATCCCCCACCCCCTCCCTCCCCTTCTTCATTGTCCTCCCCCACCCCCACCCTCCCCCTCTTCTTTCCCCTCCAGCACCCCATCCCTCCATTCTTCATTCCCATTCACTAACCCTTCCCTCCCCCTATTCATTCCCATCCACCACCCCCTCCCTCCCCCTCCCTCCCCCTCTTCATTCCCCTTCACCTACCCCTCCCTCCCCTCTTCATTCCCCTGCAGATACCACTCCCTCGCCTCCTCATTCCCATCCACCAACCCCTCACACCCCCTCTTCATTCCCCTCCACCAGCGCCTCCCTCCCCCTCTTCATTCCCCTGCACCTCCCCCACACCACCCCCTCCCTGCCCCTCTTCATTCCCCTCCACCACCCCATCCCTCCCCATCTTCATTCCCTTCCATCTCCCACTCCCTCCCCCCTTTCGTCCCCTTCATTCCCATCCACCAGCACCTCCCTCACTCTCCTCATTCTCCTCATCCACCCCCTCCCTCCCCCTCTTCATTCTCCTCCACTTCTCCCTCCCTCCTCCTCTTCATTCCCCTCCTCATCCCCCACCCTCCCAATCTAAATTGCCCTCCACCTCCCCCTCCCTCCCCCTTTTCATTCCCCTGGACCTCCCCCTCCCTCCCCCTCTTCATTCCCATCCACCAACCCCTCCCTCCCCCTCTTCATTCCCCTCCACCACCCCCTCCCTCCCCCTCTTCGTTCCCCTCCAGCACCCCACCCTCCCCCTCTTCATTCCCCTCCACCAACACCTCTCTCCCTCTCTTCATTCCCCTCCACCAACCCATCCCTCCCCCTCTTCATTCCCCACCAACAACTCCTCCCTCCACCGGTTCATTCCCATCGGCCAACCCCTCCCTCCCCATTTTCATTCCCCTGGACATCCCCCTCCCTCCCCCTCTTCATTCCCATCCACCACCCTCTCCCTCCCCCTCTTCATTCCCCTCCACCACCCCCTCCCTCCCCCTCTTCATTCTCCTCCACTTCTTCCTCCCTCCCGCTCTTCTTTCTCCTCCACCTCCCACTCCCTCCCCTCTTCATTACCCTCCACAACCCCCTCCCTCCCCCTCATTCTCCTCCACCTCCCCTCCCTCCCCCTCTTCTTTCTCCTCCACCTCTCCCTCCCTCATCCTCTTCATTCACCTCCACCAACGCCTCCCTACCCCTCTTCACTCCCCTAAACCTCCCCCTCCCTCCCCCTCTTCTTTCCCCTCCACCTCCACATTCCTCCCCTCTTCCTTTCTATCCACCAACCCCTCCCTGCCCCTCTTCATTCCCCTCCACCACCCCCTCCCTCCCCCTCATCATTCCCCTTCACCTCCCCCCAGCACCTCCTCCCTCCCCCTCTTCATTCCCCTCCACCACCACGTCCCTCCCCCTCTTCATTCCCTTCCATCCCCCACTCCCTCCCCCTTCATTCCCAGCCACCAGCACCTCCCTCACCCTCCTCATTCTTCTCCACCACCCACTCCCTCCCCCTCTTCATTCCCATCATCCACCCACTCCCTCCCCCTATTCTTTCTCCTCCACCAACCTCCCCCTCCCCCTCTTCATTCCCCTCCACATCCCCCTCACTCCCCCTCTTCATTCCCCTCCACCTCACCGTCCCTCCCGTCTTCAATCCCATCCACGACCCCCTCCCTCCCCCTCTTCATTCTCCTCCACCAACCCCATCCCTCCCCCTCTTCATTCCCTTCCATCTCCCACTCCCTCCCCCTTCATTCCCATCCACCACCCCCTCCCTCACCCTCCTCATTCTCCTCCACCAACCCCTCCCTCCCCCTCTTCATTCTCCTCCACTTCCCACTCCCCCTCTTCTTTCTCCTCCACCTCCCACACACTCCCCCTCTTCATTACCCTCCACCACCACCTCCCTTCCCCTCTTCATTCTCCTCCACCACCCCCTCCCTCCCCCCTTCATTCCCCTCCAACTCCCCCACCCTCCCCCTCTTCTTTCCCCTCCACCTCCCCATCACTCCCCTCTTCATTCCCATCCACCAACCCCTTTCACCCCCTCTTCATTCCCCTCCACCACACCCTCCCTCCCCCTCTTCATTCCCCTCCACCACCCCATCCATCCACCTCTTTTTTCTCCTCCACCGCCCCCTCCCTCTCCCTCTTCATTCGCCTTCACATCCCCCTCCCTCCCCCGCTTCATTCACCACCACCACCCCCTCCCTCCCCCTCTTCCTTCTCCTCCAACACCCCCTCCGTCCCCCTCTTCATTCCCTCCACCACCCCATCGCACCCCTCTTCATTCCCCTCCACCACCCCTCCCTCCTCCTCTTCATTCCCTTCCACCAAAACTCTCCCTCCCTATCTTGATTCCCCTCCTCCACCTCCTCCCTCCCCCTCTTCATTCCTGTCCACCAACCCCACCCTCCTTCACATCATTCCCATCCACCTACCCCTCCCTCCCCTCTTCATTCCCCTCCACCACACCCTCCCTCCAGTTCTTCATTCTCCCCCACCACTCCCTCCCTCCCCCTCTTCATTACCCTCCACCTCTCTCTCCCTGCCCCTCTGAATTCCCCTCCACCACCCCTTCCCTCCCCCTCTTCATTCCCCTCCACCACCCCTTCCTCCGCCTCTTCATTCCCTTCCACCACCCATTCCCTCCCCCTTTTCATTCCCCTCAACCACCCCTCCTTCCCCTCTTCATTCCCCTCCACCTCCCCCTCCCTCCCCCTCTTCTTTCTCGTTCACCTCCCCCACCCTCCACCACGTCATTCCCATCCACCACCCCTCCCTCCCCCTCTTCATTCCCATTCACCTGCCCCTCCCACCCCCTCTTCATTCACCTCCACCACCCCTTCACTCCCCCTCTTCATTCCCCTCAACCTCCACCTCCCTCCCATCTTCATTCCCCTCCACCACCACCTCCCTCCCCCTCTTCATTCCCCTCCACGACCCCGTCCCTCCCCCTCCTCATTCCCCTCCACATCCACCTCCCTCCCCCTCTTCATTCACCTCCACCACCCCCTCCCACCCCTCTTCTTTCTCCTCCACCACCCCCTCTCTCCCCCTCTTCATTCCCCTCCATAACCCCATCCCACCTCTCTTCATTCCCCACCACCAACCCCTCTCTCGCCGTCTTCCTTCTCCTCCAGCACCCCCACCCTCCCCATCTTAATTCCCATCCACCTCCCCTCCCTCCCTCTCTTCATTCCCCTCCCCCACCTCCTCCCTTCCCCTCTTCATTCCCGTCCACCACCCCCGACCTCCTTCTCTTCATACCCCTCCACCTCCTCCTCCCTCCCCCTCATCATTCTCCTCCACCACCCCCTCCCTCCCCCTCTTCATTCCCCTCCACCTACCCCTCCCTCCCCCTCTTCATTCCCATCCACCACCCCTCCCTCCTTCTTTTCATTCCCCTCCACCACCCCTGCCCTCCCAATCATCATTCCCATCCTCCACACCCTCCCTCCCCTCTTCATTCCCCTCCACCACCCCCTCCCTCCCTCTCTTCATTCCCATACACGTTCCCGTCACTCCCCCTCTTCATTCCCCTCCACATCCCCCTCCCTCCCCCTCTTCATTCCCATCCACCACGCCCCCTTCTTCTCTTCATTCCGCTCCACCTCCACCTCACTCCTCTTCATTCTCCTCCAAGACCCCCTTACACCCCCTCTTCATTCCCCTGCACCACCCCATCCCTCCCTCTCTTCATTCCACTGCACCACCCCCTCCATCCCCCTCTTCTTTCTCCTCCACCACCCCCTGCCTCCCCATCTTCATTCCCCTCTACCACCACTCCCTCCTCTTCTTCATTCCCATCCACCACCCCCTCCCTCCCTCTCTTCATTCCCTTCCACCACCTCCTCCCACCCCCTCTTCATTCCAATCCACCCCCCCTCCCTCCTTCTCTTCATTCCCCTCCACCTCCTCCTCCCTCTGCCTCATCATTCTCCTCCACCACCCCTCCCTCCCTCTCTTCATTCCCCTCCACGTCCCCCTCCCTCCACCTCTTCATTCCCCTCAACCACCCACTCCCTCCCCCTCTTCATTCCCATCCACCACGCCTCCCTTCTTCTCTTCATTCCCCTCCACCTCCCCCTCCCCCTCTTCATTCTCCTCCAAGACCCCCTCACTCCCCCTCTTCATTCCCCTCCACCTCCCCTACCTCCCCCTCTTCATTCCCCTCCACCGCCCGCTCCCTCCCAATCTTCATTCCCATCCTCCAAACCCTTCCTCCCAATCTTCATTCCTCTCCACCACCCACTCCCTCCGCATCTTCATTCACATCCACCACCCCTCCCTCCCCCTCTTCATTCCCATCCACCACCCCCTCCCTCCCCCTCTTCATTCCCCTCCACCACCCCATCCATCCCCCTCTTCATTCCCTTCCATCTCCCACTCCCTCCCCACTTCATTCCCATCCACCAGCACCTCCCTCACCCTCCTCATTCTCGTCCACCACCCCCTCCCTCCCCCTCTTCATTCTCCTCCACTTCCTCCTCCCTCCCCCTCTTCTTTCTCCTCCACCGCCCACTCCCTCCCCCTCTTCATTACCCTTGACCACCCCCCTTTTCATTCTCCTCCACCTCCCCGCCCTCCCCCTCTTCATTCTCCTCCACCTCCTCCTCCCTGCCCCTCTTCATTCTCCTCCATCTCCCCCTCCCTCCCCATCTTCATTCCCCTCCACCACCAGCTCCCTCCCCTCTTCATTCCCCTCCACCGCCCCCTCCCTTCCCCTCTTTTTTCTCCTCCACCGCCCCCTCCCTCTCCCTCTTCATTCCACTGCACCACCCCCTCCCTCCCCCTCTTCTTTCTCCTCCACCACCCCCTGCCTCCCCATCTTCATTCCCCTCTACCACCACTCCCTCCTCTTCTTCATTCCCATCCACCACCCCCTCCCTCCCTCTCTTCATTCCCTTCCACCACCTCCTCCCACCACCTCTTCATTCCAATCCACCACCCCCTCCCTCCTTCTCTTCATTCCCCTCCACCTCCTCCTCCCTCCGCCTCATCATTCTCCTCCACCACCCCTCCCTCCCTCTCTTCATTCCCCTCCACGTCCCCCTCCCTCCACCTCTTCATTCATCTCAACCACCCACTCCCTCCCCCTCTTCATTCCCATCCACCACGCCTCCCTTCTTCTCTTCATTCCCCTCCACCTCCCCCTCCCCTCTTCATTCTCCTCCAAGACCCCCTCACTCCCCCTCTTCATTCCCCTCCACCTCCCCTACCTCCCCCTCTTCATTCCCCTCCACCGCCCCCTCCCTCCCAATCTTCATTCCCATCCTCCAAACCCTTCCTCCCAATCTTCATTCCTCTCCACCACCCACTCCCTCCGCATCTTCATTCACATCCACCACCCCTCCCTCCCCCTCTTCATTCCCATCCACCACCCCCTCCCTCCCCATCTTCATTCCCCTCCACCACCCCATCCATCCCCCTCTTCATTCCCTTCCATCTCCCACTCCCTCCCCACTTCATTACCATCCACCAGCACCTCCCTCACCCTCCTCATTCTCGTCCACCACCCCCTCCCTCCCCCTCTTCATTCTCCTCCACTTCCTCCTCCCTCCCCCTCTTCTTTCTCCTCCACCGCCCACGCCCTCCCCCTCTTCATTACCCTTGACCAACCCCCTTTTCATTCTCCTCCACCTCCCCGCCCTCCCCCTCTTCATTCTCCTCCACCTCCTCCTCCCTGCCCCTCTTCATTCTCCTCCACCTCCCCCTCCCTCCCCATCTTCATTCCCCTCCACCACCAGGTCCCTCCCCTCTTCATTCCCCTCCACCGCCCCCTCCCTTCCCCTCTTTTTTCTCCTCCACCGCCCCTCCCTCTCCCTCTTCATTCTCCTCCAACACCCCCTCCCTCCCCCTCTTCATTCCCCTCCACCAACCCCTCACTCCCCCTCTTCATTCCACTCCAACACACCCTCCCTCCCCCTCTTCATTCCCCTCCACCAACCCCTCACTCCCCCTCTTCATTCCACTCCACCACACCCTCCCTCCCCCTCTTTTTTCTCCTCCACCAACCCCTCCCTCCCAATCATCATTCCCCACCACCAAGCCCTCCCTCCTCCTCTTCATTCCCTTCCACCACCCCCTCACTCCCTCTCTATATTACCCTCCACCACCTCCTCCCTCCCCCCTTCATTCCCATCCACCACCCCCACCCTCCTTCACTTCATTCCCATCCACCTCCCCCTCCCTCCCCCTCTTCATTACCCTCCACCTCTCTCGCCCTGCTCCTCTGCATTCCCCTCCACCACCCCCTCCCTCCCCTCTTCATTCCCCTCCTCCACCCCCTTCCTCCGCCTCTTCATTCCCCTCCACCTCCCCTTCATCCCTCTCTTCATTCCCATCCACCACCCCTTCCCTCCCCATCTTCATTCCCCTCCACCACCCCATCCATCCCCCACTTCATTCCCTTCCATCTCCCACTCCCTCCCCACTTCATTACCATCCACCAGCACCTCCCTCACCCTCCTCATTCTCGTCCACCACCCCCTCCCTCCCCCTCTTCATTCTCCTCCACTTCCTCCTCCCTCCCCCTCTTCTTTCTCCTCCACCGCCCACTCCCTCCCCCTCTTCATTACCCTTGACCACCCCCCCTTTTCATTCTCTTCCACCTCCCCGCCCTGCCCCTCTTCATTCTCCTCCACCTCCTCCTCACTGCCCCTCTTCATTCTCCTCCACCTCCCCCTCCCTCCCCATCTTCATTCCCCTCCACCACCAGCTCCCTCCCCTCTTCATTCCCCTCCACCGCCCCCTCCCTTCCCCTCTTTTTTCTCCTCCACCGCCCCTCCCTCTCCCTCTTCATTCGCCTCCACATCCCCTCCCTCCCCCTCTTCATTCACCTCCACCACCCCCTCCCCCCCTCTTCTTTCTCCTCCAACACCCCCTCCCTCCCCCTCTTCATTCCCCTCCACCAACCCCTCACTCCCCCTCTTCATTCCACTCCAACACACCCTCCCTCCCCCTCTTCATTCCCCTCCACCAACCCCTCACTCCCCCTCTTCATTCCACTCCACCACACCCTCCCTCCCCCTCTTTTTTCTCCTCCACCACCCCCTCCCTCCCAATCATCATTCCCCACCACCAAGCCCTCCCTCCTCCTCTTCATTCCCTTCCACCACCCCCTCACTCCCTCTCTATATTACCCTCCACCACCTCCTCCCTCCCCCCTTCATTCCCATCCACCACCCCCACCCTCCTTCACTTCATTCCCATCCACCTCCCCCTCCCTCCCCCTCTTCATTACCTCCACCTCTCCCGCCCTGCTCCTCTGCATTCCGCTCCACCACCCCCTCCCTCCCCTCTTCATTCCCTCCTCCACCCCCTTCCTCCGCCTCTTCATTCCCCTCCACCTCCCCTTCATCCCTCTCTTCACTCCCCTCCACCTCCCCCTACCTCCCCCTCTTCATTCCCCTCCACCTCACCCTCCCTCCCCCTCTTCTTTCTCGACCACGTCCCCCACGCTCCACCACTTCATTCACTTCCACCACCCCACCCTCCCCCTCTTCATTCCCATTCACCTCCCCCTCCCACCCCCTCTTCATTCACCTCCACCACCCCCTCCATCCCCCTCTTCATTCCCCTCCACCACCACCTCCCTCCCCCTCTTCATTCCCCTCCACGTCTCCGTCCCTCCCCCTCCTCATTCCCCTCCACTTCCCCACCCTCCCCCTCTTCATTCACATCCACCACCCACTCCCTCCCCTTTTCTTTCTCTTCCACCACCTCCTCCCTCCCCCTCTTCATTCCACTCCACCACCCCCTCCCTCCCCCTCTTCTTTCTCCTCCAGCCACTCCCTGCCTCCCCATCTTCATTCCCCCCTCCCACCCCTCCCTCCTCCTCTTCATTCGCCTCCCATCCCCCTCCCTCCCCCTCTTCTTTCTCCTCCAACACCCCCTCCCTCCCCCTCTTCATTCCCTCCACCACCCCCTCACTCCCCCTTTTCATTCCACTCCACCGCACCCTCCCTCCACCATTTTTTTGTCCTCCACCACCCCCTCCCTCCCAATCATCATTCCCCTCCACCACCCCTCCCTCCTCCTCTTCATTCCCTTCCACCACCCCCTCCCTCCCTCTCTATATTACCCTCCACCACCTCCTCCCTCCCCCTCTTCATTCCCGTCCACCTCCCCCACCCTCTTTCACTTCATTCTCCCCCACCAGCCTCTCCCTCCCCCTCTTCATTACCTACTCCTCCCCCTCCCTGCCCCTCTGCATTCCCCTCCACCACCCCCTTCCTCCGCCTGTTCATTTCCCTGCACCACATCCTCCCTCCCCCTTTTCATTCCCCTCAACCACCCCCTCCCTCCCCCTCTTCACTCCCCTCCACCTCCCCCTTCCTCCCCCTCTTCATTCCCCTCCACGTCACCCTCCCTCCCCCTCTTCTTTCTCGTCCACGTCCCCCACCCTCCACCACTTCATTCACATCCACCACCCCACCCTCCCCCTCTTCATTCCCATTCACCTCCCCCTCCCACCCCCTCTTCATTCACCTCCACCACCCCCTCCATTCCCCTCTTCATTCCCCTCAACCTCCACCTCCCTCCCCTCTTCATTCCCCTCCACCACCCCCTCCCTCCCCATCTTCATTCCCCTCCACCACCCTGGCCTCCCTCTCTTCATTCCCCTCCCTCCCCCTCCTTCCCCCTCTTCATTCCTCACCAAGCCCTTCCTGCCCCTCTTCATTCCGCTCCACCTCCCTCTCCCTCCATTCCCCTATACCACTCCCTCCCTCCCCATCTTCATTCTCCTCCAGCTCCCCCTCCCTCCCCTACTTCATTTCCCTCCACCTCCCCCTCCCTCCCCTCTTCTTTCCCCTCCACCGCCCCCTTCTCTCCCCATCTTCATTCTAATCCACCACCCACTCCCTTCCCCTCTTCTTCCCCTCCACCTCCCCCTCCCTCCCCCTCTTCATTCCCCTCCACGACCCCCTCTCTCCTCCTCTTCATGCCCCTCCACATCCCCCTCCCCCCCTCTTCATTCCCCTCCTCCACCCCCTCCCTCCCCCTTCATTCCCCTCCACCTCCATCTCCCTCCCCTCTTCATTCCCCTCCACCTTCCCCTCCCTCACCCTCTTCATTCCCCTCCACCTCCATCGCCCCCCCTCTTCATTCCCCTCCACCTGCCCCTCCCTCCCCCTCTTCATTCCCCTCCACCTCCCCCTCCCTCCCCTCTTCTTTCTCCTCCACCACCCTCTCCCTCCCCCTTCATTCCCCTCCACCATCCCCTCCCTTCCCCTCTTCATTCCCCTCCACCACCACCTCCCTCCCCTCTTCATTCCCCTCCACCTCCAGCTCCCTCCCCTCTTTATTCCCCTCCACCTCCCCTCCCTCCCCCTCTTCAATCCCCTCCATCTCCACCTCCCTCCCCCTCTTCATTCCACTCCACCTCCCCCTCCCTCCCCCTCTTCATTCCCTTCCACCTCCCCCTCCCCACTCTTCATGACCCTCCACATCTACCTCCCTCCCCCTCTGTGATCCCCTCCACCACCCCCTCCCTCCCCCTCTTCATTCCCCTCCATATCCCCTACCCCTCTTCATTCCCCTCCACCACCCCCTCCCTCCCCCTTCATTCCCCTCCACCTCCATCTCCCTCCCCTCTTCATTCCCCTCCACCTTCCCCTCCCTCACCCTCTTCATTCCCCTCCACCTCCATCGCCCCCCCTCTTCATTCCCCTCCACCTGCCCCTCCCTCCCCCTCTTCATTCCCCTCCACCTCCCCCTCCCTCCCCTCTTCTTTCTCCTCCACCACCCTCTCCCTCCCCCTTCATTCCCCTCCACCATCCCCTCCCTTCCCCTCTTCATTCCCCTCCACCACCCCCTCCCTCCCCTCTTCATTCCCCTCCACCTCCAGCTCCCTCCCCTCTTTATTCCCCTCCACCTCCCCTCCCTCCCCCTCTTCAATCCCCTCCATCTCCACCTCCCTCCCCCTCTTCATTCCACTCCACCTCCCCCTCCCTCCCCCTCTTCATTCCCTTCCACCTCCCCCTCCCCACTCTTCATGACCCTCCACATCTACCTCCCTCCCCCTCTGTGATCCCCTCCACCACCCCCTCCCTCCCCCTCTTCATTCCCCTCCATATCCCCTACCCCTCTTCATTCCCCTCCACCACCCCCTCCCTCCCCTCTTCATTCCCCTCCTCCTCCCCCTCCCGCCCCCACTCCCTTCCCCCACTCCCTTCCACTCTCCCCTCCGCCCATCTCACACACTCTCCTTCTACCCCACTCCACCTCCCACTCTCCCCCTCCCTACTGACCATGGCCCTCCACCACTCCCCTCTCCAACTCCCCTCCTCCACTCTCTGCCTCACTCCCCCTCCCCATCCCCCGCTCCCCTCCCCATCTTCCTTCCACACTACCCTCTCCTTCCCCCTCACACTCCCCTCCCACTCCCACTCCCCTCCCCCTCACCATTACATACCCTCCCCTTCCCCTTCCTATTTCCCCACTCCCCATCCTCCACTCCACTTCCGCATTCCCCAATCACCTCCCCTCTCATTCTGCCATTCCCCTCAATGCACCCCTCCCCCACTCGTCTCCGGTCCCCACTCCCCTTTCCCCTCCCACATCCCACTCCCCTCCCTCACTCCTGTCGTCCACTCCAGTCCCCCACTCCTCACTTCGCTCCCCTACACCCCTTGTCCGCACCCTCTCCCCCTCACACCTGGTTTCCCTCCACATTCCCCTCCCCCTCACATCCCCCACTTCCCTCCACTCCCACAATACCTTCCCCCACTGCCCTCCGCCACGACCCACGCCACTCGGTCATCTCCCTCCCCCACTCCCCTCTCTCCCGTCCATCGTCCCCCACTCTCCTACCCCACTCCGCACACCTCCACCTCCCCTCCCAAACACCCTTCCCAACTCCTGTGCCAACTCACCTTCACCCCGCCCCTCCCCCACTCCCCTCGCCCATACCCCAGCCCCTCTACGTCCCCCCAACACCCTGCACCCAATCCCCTCCCTCACTACCCCCCATCCCCACCTCACCCCCACTCCCCTGCCCCAAAGCCCTCCCCACTCCCCGATCTCCTGTCCCCCTCCCCCACTCCCCTCCCTCTCCTCCACCACTGCATTCCCTCCCCTCCCACTTCTCTCCCTCCCCACCATTACCCCACTCCACTCCCAAACACCCCTACCCTACTCCCCTCCCCCTCCACCCCACTCCACTCCCCCACTCCCATCGTCCACTACCATCCCCCACTCCCCTGCCCCTCCCCTCCCACTCTGCCGTCCCCAACTCTCCCCACACTCCCCTACCCCACTCCCGTCCCGCACTCACCCTAACCCTAACCCACTCCCGTTCACATACAACCTCATTCCACCTCTCCCTCCCCCACATCCCTGCCCCTCCCCCACACCCCTGCCCCTCCCCACATGCCTCCCCACCCCCTCCCCTCCACTCCCCTCCCACTCCCAACTGCAAGCCCCCTCCTCCATTCTCCGAAGTACCCTCTCCCCACTCCACTCCCCTCAGTCCCCAACCCCTACTCTCACTCCTGTCCCCAAACCCCTCCCCCACTCCCCTCCCCACTCCTCCCACTCCCAACTCCAAATCCCCTCACCCACTCTGCTAACTCCGCGCCGCACTACCCCAACTTCCCTCTGCCCTCTCCATTAAGCCCTCTCCCCTCCCTCCCCAACCCCTCCCCTCACTCCTGTCCCCAATCCCCTCCCGCACTCCCCTCCCCCACTACGCCCCCACTCCCCTCCCCCTCTCCTCCCTTCTCCACTCCCCCTCTCCCCTTCCTCAAACCGCTCTGCCAGCCTCTCCCCTCCCCCAAGACCTCCCGTCACCAACTCCTCTCCCCCACTCACCTACCCCACTCCCCACTCCCCTCCCCCTACCCTCCCCACTCTCACACTCACTTCACCCACGCCCCACCTCCACTGCCCTTGTCCATTCCCCTCCTCAGTCCACTGCCCTCCGCACTCACCCTCTCCAACACCGCTCCCCCACTCTCTTCCCCCTCCTTACCCCAATTTCCTATCCCACCCACTCCATTCACCCACTCCCTTACCCGTCCCCTCCCCATTCCTCTCCCCCATCCACACCCCACATCTCCTTTCCCCACTCCTCTCCCCCACTCCTCTCCAGCACTCCGTTCCCCCACTTCCTTCCTCACTCGTTTCCCATCCCTCAAACCCCTCCCCCACTTTCCTCCTCCACACCCGCTGCCGCCATTGCCCTCCCCTCCGCGACTCCCTTCACCTGTCACATCTCCCTCCCCTCACAGCCCCCTACTCCACTCCACTTTCCTCCCCCACTCCTTCCCAACTCCCCTCCTTTCCCCTGCCCCACCTCACACACTCACTCCAATTTCCCCACCCGCCTTCCCCACTCCCCTTTCCTAGTCCCTCCCTAACTCCCACTTCTCTCACCCAGTCCCCTCTCCTATTCCCCTCACCCACTCCTCTCCCGCACTCCCCTCCAGCAGAACCCTCCCCACCCCAATCCACTCCCACTCCCCTCCCCCACCCCCGAACTCCCCTCCTCTTCCTCACTTCATTCCCCCACACCCTTCCCTCTCCGACCCCTCGCCTCACTCCTCTCCCCACTCCCCTCCTTCACTCCCCTCCCTCCCCAACCCATTACCCCCAACCCTTACCCTCCCAACCCCTCCCTCAATCCCCTCCCCAACTCCCCTCCCCAACACACCTCTCCCACTCCCCTCCCCCACTCTTCTGCCAATACTACCACTCCTCCCCCACTCTGCCACACTCCCTACCCCCAACCCCTCCCACACTCCCCTCCCCACCCTCCTCTCCCGCCCAATCCCCTAGCCCCTCCCCCCACTCCCCTCCCCTGCTCCCCTCCCCAATTCCCTCCCCTAACCCCCAACTCTCCCCTCCGCGCTCCTCTCCATCACTCCCATCTTTGCTCTCTCACTCCCTCCTAATATCCTTCCCACATCTCCCTCCCCCACTCCCCTGCCACGTCCCCCACTCCCTCACTCTCATCCTCCACTCCACTCCCCACTCGCCTATCCCAATCCCACTCACCCTCCCCCAACCCCACTCCCCTCCCCCAATCCCACTCACCCTCCCCCAATCCCACTCCCCACCCCCAATCTCACTCACCCTTCCCCAATCCCACTCACCCCTTCCCCAATCCCACTCACCCTCCCCCAATCCCACTCACCCTCTCCCACTCCACTCCCCCACTCCCCTCCCCCACTTCCCTCCCTCACCCCCTTCCACACCTATCTCACCACTTCCCTCCCTTCCCCACGCACCTCATGACTCCCCTCGCCCTTTCCACTACTCCAATTCACACATCCACTCCCCTAATCCTCCTCACTCACCTCCACCTCCCCTCTCCCATTCCTCTCATCACTCCTCCCCCACTCCCCAGTCCCTCAGCCCCCTCCCCCACTCCCCTCCCCATTCCCTCCCCCCACCCCATTCGCATTCCCCTCTCCTCCCCAACAACCCATCACCTACCCCCTCCCCTCTCCTCCGCAAAAACCCACCCACTTCCCCCTCCCCTCTCCTCCCCAACACCCCCTCCCCATCAACTCCCCTCCAAGACTCCCCTCGCCACTCCCCTCCCCTCCCCACTACCCTCCCCCATTCCCTTCGCCTCCCCTCCCCCTCCCCCACTCTCGACCACCACGACCTGCCCCCTCCCCATGCCCACTCTATTCCCCCACTCCCTTCCCTCTCCCCTTCCCCTTCCCTCTTCCCCCTCCCCAAACCCCTCCACAACACCCACCCCCTACTTCTCATCGGCTTCCCCCACTCCCCTCCGCCACTCCCATCTTTCACTACCCTCCCCAACTACCCTCCTCCACTACCCTCCACCACTACCCTACACCTCCCCCACTGCCCTCCTCGAGTCCCCTTCTCCACTGCCCTGTCCACCTTCCTCCTTTCCCCACTCCACTCCCCTCTCCCCTCCCCACCACACTCTGCGCACTCACTTGCGTCTCCCACTTTCCTCCCCCTCCCCACTCACCTACTCACCTTCCCCTGCCCCACTCCCCTTCCCGTCCCACATCCCCCTCCCCCACTCGCCTCCCCCACTCCCTTCCCCCACTCCCCTTTCCCCTCCATCTCCCCCACTCCAAGCCCCCATTCCCCACCCCCTCCCCCACTCCACCGCTTTCCTCCCTCACTCCCATCCGCCACCACACTCCCCACTCCTCTCCCCTCTCCTACACCCCTTCACTCACCACCCTCTCCCCCTCACATACCCTCTCTCTCACCCTCACATCCCCTCTCCCTCCCCACAACCCTCTCTCTGTCCCACTCACCCTCCCCCACTCCCCTAACTCCCCTCCCCGTTCCCTACACTCCACCCCACTGCCCTCCCTTATTCCCTTCCTGCTCCCCCTCTACCACTCCCATCCCCCTCCCCGCCCTTCCCCCTCCCTCCCCACTCTATTCCCCCACTCCCTTTCATCTCCCCTTCCCCCTTCCGCCCTACCCCCTCCCCAATCCCTTCCACAACACCCACCCCCTACTTCTCATCGGCCTCCCCCACTCATCTCCGCCATTCCCATCTTTTACTACCCTCCCCCACTACCCTCACCCACTACCCTCCACCATTACCCTACACCTCCCCCACTACCCTCCGCGAGTCCCCTTCTCCACTGCCCTGTCCACTCCCCTCCTCCTCCCCACCACACTCTGCACACTCACTCCCATCTACCACTTCAAGATCCCTCCCCACTCCCCCTCTCCCCTACTCCCTTTCCCCTGCATCACTCCCCTTACCTTCCCACATCCCCCTCCTCCACTCGCCTCCCCCACTCCCTCCCCCACTCCACTACTCTCCTGCCTCACTCCCATTCACCACTCCACTCATCACTCCTCTCTCCCCTCCCCTACACCCCTTCATTCACCACCCTCCCCCTTCACATTCCCTCTCCCTCCCCACGACCCTCCCCCTGCCCCACTCACAATCCCCCACTCCCCTAACTCTGCACACCCACTCCCCTAACTCCCCTCCCTGTTTCCTGCACCCCACCCCACTGCCCTCCCTTATTCCCTTCCTGCTCCCCCTCTACCACTCCCATCCCCCTCCCTGCCCTTCCCCCTCCCCTTCCCCACTCTATTCCCCCACTCCCTTCCCTCTCCCCTTCTCCCCCTCCCCAATCCCCTACCCCACTCACCTACCCTACTCCTCATTTGCTTACCCCATTCCCCTCCGCCACTCGCCTCCCCCACGACCATCCACCTACCCCGTTACCCTCCACGAGTCCCCTTCCCCACATCCCTACTCCACTGCCCTCCCAACACCCCTCCTTTCCCCACTCCCCTCTCCCCTCCCCTCCCCAACTCCGCACACTCGCTCCCATTTCCCGCTCCACTCTCACTGCCACCTCGCCCATTCCTCTCCCTGCTCCCCTCCCCCTCCGCTGCCCAGTCCCCTCTCCCACTCCCCTCCCCAACCCCCTGCACTCCCCTCCCACACTCCCCCCTCTCCTCCCTCACTCACATCCTCCATTCCAGTTTCCACTCCTCTCTCCCCTCCCCGATACCCCCACTCACCACTCTCTCTTCCTCACTCTCCCTCTCCCTCCCCACTACCCTCCCCCAATCCCACTCACCCTCACCCAATTTCCCTCCCCCACGCCCCATCCCCAATCCCTTCCCCCACACCTTTCCCCCAGTCCCTTCAACCCTCCCCTCCCCCTTCCCCCTCACGCAACACCCCCTCCTACACTCCCCAGCACCTCCCCCACTCCTCTTCTGCCTCCCTTCCCCTACCCCCAACCTCCACCCCCCTCCCCCCACTCCCCTCCCCACTCCCCTCCCCCACTGCCCACCCCCATTCCATTCCCCACACCCTTCCCTCCTCCCCTCCCATCTCCCACTCCCCTTCCCCTCCCCCACTCCCCTCCCACACTTCCGTCCCCTATTACCCTCACCCACACCCCTCCCCCGAACCCCTCTTCTTCACTTCTTCACCGCTCCCCCACCCCCTCCTTCACTCCACTTCACCACTCCCACACTCTCCTCCATCACTACCATCCTACACTCCACTCCCAACTCCACTTTCCGTACCCTGCACTTCCCACTCACCTCCTTCTCCCCTCACACTCCTTCTCCTTCCCCACTCCCATCCCCGAATCCCACTGCCCCTCTCCCACTCAAATCACCCTCCCCTCCCTCAATCCCTTCTCCACTCCTGCACACCCCTCCCCCTCTCCCCTTCTCAACACTCCTCCCGCAATCCCATCCTTCACTCCCCTCCCCACTCCCCTCCCTCACAACCCTCACCCACTCCGCTCACCCTTCCCCCACTCCTCACTCTCCACTCCCCTCCCCCACTCGCCTATCTGCCTCGCCCACTCCGTCTCCCCCACTTCCCTCCACAACTCCCCCTCCCTCACTCCCCTCCCCACTCCCCTCCTCTCCACCCTCCCCCACGCCTCTCCCACAATCCGCTCACCCCTACCCCACTCCTCACTCACCAATTCCCTCCCCAACTCCGCACTCCTCACGCCCCTCCCTCACTCCCCTCCCTAACACCTCTCCCCCTCTCCCTCCCCACTCCGCTCCCGCACACCACGCTCCCCTCCCCCACTCCCCACCCCTCACTCCCCACTCCCCACTCCTCACTCTCCATTCCCCTCACCTCCCCTCCACTCCCCCACTCCCAAATACCCTCCCCCACTACCCTCCCTAACTCCTCTCCCCCACACCTCTCCCCCACTCCCCTCCCCCACTCCCCCTCCCCGACTCAGCCCTGCCCATCTATCACTGCCCTCCCCCACACCCCACTCCGCACTCCTCACTCCCTACTCCACTCCACACTCCCCCTTCCCCTCCGCCACTCCCCCAATCCCCTCCCCCACTCCCCACTCTCCCACTCCACTCCTCACTCCCCACCCACTCCTCACTCACCACTCCACTCCCCCACTCCTCACTCCACTCCCCAACTCCCCTCCCCCACTAACCACTCCCCTCCCCAACTACCCACTCCCCAATCCCCTCCCCCACTCCTCTCCTCACACCCCCACTCCTCACTTCAATCCCATAAACCCCAATCCCCTCCCACCAACCACACTCCCCTCACACACTCCCCACTCCCCTCACCCACTCCCTGCTCCCCTCCCCCACTCCCCACTCCCCTCCCCCACTCCCGACTCCTCACTCCCCACTCCCCTCCCCCACACCCGACTCCTCACTCCCTACTGAACTCCACACTCCCCCACTCCCCTCCCCCACTCCCCACTCTCCCACTCCCCACTCCTCACTCCCCACTCAACTCCTCACTCCCGACTCCTCACTCCCCACTCACCCACTCCCCTCCCCCACACCCGACTCCTCACTCCCCACTCCACTCCCCCACTCCCCCACTCCCCACTTATCACTCCCTACTCAACTCCACACTCCCCACTCCCCTCCCCCACTCCCCTCCCCCACTCCCCACTCTCCCACTCCCCACTCCTCACTCCCCACTCAACTCCTCACTCCCCGACTCCTCACTCCCCACTTCCCCACTCACCTCTCTCCCCCACTTCCCTCCACAACTCCCCCTCCCTCACTCCCCTCCCCACTCCCCTCCTCACCACCCTCCCACACTCCCCTCCCCCACTCACAACTCCCCTCCGCAACTACCAACTCCCCAATCCATCCCCCACTCCTCACTCCCCTCCCCCACTCCTCACTCCAATCCCATAAACCCCACTCCCCTCCCACCAACCCCACTCCCCTCCCCCACACCCCACTCCTCACGCACCTCTCAACTCGCCCACTCCCCACTACCCACTTCTCAATCCACTCCCCCACTCCCCACTTCCCACTCCCCACTCAACTCCACACTCCCCCACTCCCCTCCCCCACTCCCCTTCCCCACTCACCACGCTCCCACTCCCCACTCCTCACTCCCCACTCCACACCTCACTCTCCCACTCCCCACTCCTGACTCCCCGCTCCAGTCCCCCACTCCTCGCTACCCACTTCTCACTCCTCTCCCCCATTCCCCACTTGTCACTCCCCACTCAACTCCCCACTCCCCACACCCCCTCCACATTCCCCACTCCACTCCTCACTCACCCACTCGCCACTCCTCACTCCCCACACCTCTCCGCACTCCCCCACTGCCCACTACTCACTCCCCACTCTACTCCTCACTCTCCACTTCCCTCACCCACTCCCCTCTCAACCATCCCTTCCCCAACACCACTCCCCACTCCTCACTCCACTCCCCACTCCCCCACTCCCCACTCCTCACTCCCCACAACACTCCAAACTACCCCACTGCCCACTCCTCACTCCCAACTCAACACCCAACTCCACACTCCTCTCCCTACTCCTCATTCACGTCACCCACTCACCACTCCCCTTCCCCACTCCCCACACCCACTTTCCCCTCCCGGACTCCTCACACCCCTCCCTCACTCCACACTCCCATCCCGCAAACCCCACTCCCCTCCCCCACTCCTGTCCCCACCCCCTCCCCCACTTCCCACATGACTCCTCCACACCCCACTCCTCACTCCCCACTCCACTCCCCCACTCCCCACTCCCCCCTTCCCTCCCCCAGTCCTCACTCCACTCCCCCTCCCCCACTCTCCACTCCCGACTCAATTCCCCCACTCCCCAATCCCCTATCCAACTCTACACTCCCGTCCCCCACTCCCCTCTCCCACTCTCCACTCCTGTCCCCACTCCCCTCTCCCCACTCACCACTCCTCTCCCCCACTTCCCTCCCCCACTTCCCCCCTCTCCTCTTGCCCTCCTTCCCTCTCCCCACAACCACACCCACACCCAATACTTTCCCCACTCTCACTCCTGCCCTCCCAACTCACCTCCCCACAAACCCACCACCACTCCTCCTCCTCACTCCCCTCCCGCACTCTCCACGCCCCTCACCACTCCCCCACCCACACTCCCCTTCCTCACTCCCCTCCTAACTCACCTCCCCACTCCCCCACCCCCACTGCCCCTCCTCACTCCCCTCCCGCACTCCCCACTCCCTTCCCCCACTCCCTTCCCCCACACCACTCCCCCACTCCCCACTCCAGTTTTCACCTCTGCCCTCCTCCACTCCCCTCCCCTCCCCAATCCTCTCCCCCACTCCCCACTCACCTCCTCCAATCCCCACTCCTCACTCCCCACTCACCGACAACACACTACAACTCCCCTCCCCAACTCTCCATTCCCCCACCCCCTCACTCCCCACTCCCCTCCTCTACTCCCCCCTGCACCCCTCCACTCCCAACTCACCTCCCGCATGCCCCACACCCCTCCCCCAAAGCCCTCCCACTCCCCCTCTCTCCTCCCACTCTACACCTCTCCCCTCCCCTCCCTCATTCGCCTCCTCTTCCCTCCCCTCCCGCACTCCCCACTCCTGACTCAATTCCCCCACTTCCCACTCTCCACTCCGGGACACCCCACCCCCACTCCTTTCACCATTCCACTTCCCAGTCCCCTATCCCTCACATCTCCTCCACTCACCTCGACCTCTCCCCTCCACTCCCCTCCCCTCTCCCCTCCCCCAATCCACTTCCCACTCCCCTATTCCTCATCCCTCCCCACTCCCCTCGCCTCTCTTCTCCTCTCCCCTCTCCACTCCTCTTCAAACTTCGCACCCCCACTCTCCTCCCCCTCTCCCACCCTCTCCCATCCCCCACTCCCCACCCCCACTCCCCTCGCCCTCTCCCCTCCTCTCCCATCCCCCACTTCCCTCCCCAACTCCCCTCTCTCCACTTCTCCTCCAACTCCCCTTCGCCACAAGTCTGGATTGAATTCGCTCATTCCTGGTGTGTGAGTGGGACTCAGTGCAACTCCAGCTGGTATTAATAGAGGTCTGGATTGACTTGGCTCATTCCTGGTGTGTGAGTGGGGCTCAGTGCCACTCCAGCTGGTATTAATAGTGGTCTGGATTGACTTGACTCATTCCTGGTGTGTGAGTGGGGCTCAGTACCAGTCCAGCTGGTATTAATAGTTCTCTGGTTTGAATTGGCTCATTCCTGGTGTGTGAGTGGGGTTCAGTACCACTCCAGCTGGTATTGATAGAGGCCTGGATTGAATTGGTTCTTTCCTGGTGAGTGAGTGGGGTTCAGTACCTCTCCAGCTGGGATTAATAGAGGTTTGGATTGAATTGGCTCTTTCCTGGTGTGTGAGAGGGGCTCAGTACCACTCCAGCTGGTATTAATAGTGGTCTGGATTGAATTGGCTCATACCTGGTGTGTAAGTGGGGTTCAGTACCTCTCCAGCTGGTATTAATAGAGGCCAGGATTGAATTGGCTCTTTCCTGGTGTGTGAGCGGGGCTCAGTACCACTCCAGCTGGTATTAATAGTGGTCTGGATTGAATTGGCTCATTCCTGGTGTGTGAGTTGGACTCAGTACCACTCCAGCTGGTATTAATAGAGATCTGGATTGATTTGGCTCTTTCCTGGTGTGTGAGCGGGGCTCAGTACCACTCCAGCAGGTATTAATTGACGCCTGGATTGGATTGGCACTTTTCTGGTGTGTGTGTGGGACTCCGTGCATCTCCAGCAGCTATTAATAGAGGCCTGGATTGAGTTAGCCACTTCCTGATGTGTGAGCGGGGCTCAATTCCACTCCTTCTGCTATTAATAGAGACCTGGATTGAATTGGATATTTCCCGGTATTTGTGTGGGCTCAGTACCACTCCTACTGGTATTAATAGAGGCCTGGAATGAACTGTCCCTTTCCTGCTGTGTGAGTGGGACTCAGTCGCACTTCAGCTGGTATTATAGATGTCTGGATGAATTGGCTCTTTCATGGTGTGTCAGTGGGACTCAATGCCACTCCAGCTGATATTTATAGATGTTTGGAATGAACTATCCCTTTCCTTGTGTGTGAGTGGGACACAATGCCAGTACACCCGGTGTTAATAGAGTCCTGGAATGAACTGTCTCTTCTCTGCTGTGTGAGTGGGATTGAGTCCCACTCCAAATGTTATTAATAAAGGCCTGCATTGAATTGGCTCTTTCCTGGTGTGTGAGTGAGACTCAGTACCACTCCAGCTAGTATTAATAGAGGTCTGGATAGAATTGGCTCTGTCCGGGTGCGTAAGTGCGGCTCAGTACCACTTCAGCTGGTATGAATAGAGGCCTGGATTGAATTGGCTCTTTCTGGTGTGTGAGTGGGACTCAGTACCACTTCAGCTGGTATGAATAGAGACCTGGATTGAATTGGCTCTTTCTGGTGTGTGAGTGGGACTCAGTACCACTTCAGCTGGTATGAATAGTGGCCTGGATTGAATTGGCTCTTTCTGGTGTGTGAGTGGGACTCAGTACCACTTCAGCTGGTATGAATAGAGGCCTGGATTGAATTGGCTCTTTCCTGTAGTGTGAGTTGAGCTCAGTACCACTCCAGCTGGTATGAATAGTGGCCTGGATTGAATTGGCTCTTTCTGGTGTGTGAGTGGGACTCAGTACCACTTCAGCTAGTATGAATAGAGGCCTGGATTGAATTGGCTCTTTCCTGTAGTGTGAGTGGAGCTCAGTACCACTCCAGCTGGTATGAATAGTGGCCTGGATTGAATTGGCTCTTTCTGGTGTGTGAGTGGGACTCAGTACCACTTCAGCTGGTATGAATAGAGGCCTGGATTGAATTGGCTCTTTCCTGTAGTGTGAGTGGGGCTCAGTACCACTCCAGCTGGTATTAAAAGAGGCCTGGATTGACTTGGCTCTTTCTGGTGTGTGAGTGGGGCTCAGTACATCTCCAGCTGGTATGAATAGAGGCCTGGATTGAAATGTCTCTTTCCTGCTGTGTGAGTTGGACTCAGTACCACTCCAGCTGGTAGTAATAGTGTTCTGGATTGAATTGGCTCATTCCTGGTGTGTGAGTTGGACTCAGTACCACTCCAGCTGGTATTAATAGTTGTCCGGTTTGAATTGGCTCTTTCCTGGTGTGTGAGTGGGATTCAGTACCACTCCAGCTGGTATTAAGAGAGGCCTGGATTGAATTGGCTCTTTCCAGGAGTGTGAGTGGAATTCAGTACCACTCCAGCTGGTATTAAGAGAGGCCTGGATTGAATTGGCTCTTTCCTGGAGTGTGAGTGGGACTCAGTACCTCTCCAGCTGGTATGAATAGAGGCCTGGATTGAATTGGCTCTTTCCTGGTGTGTGAGTGTGGCTCAGTACCACTCCAGCTGGTATTAATAGTGTTCTGGATTGAATTGGCTCATTCCTGGTGTGTGAGTTGGACTCAGTACCTCTCCAGCTGGTATTAATAGTTGTCCGGTTTGAATTGGCTCTTTCCTGGTGTGTGAGTGGGATTCAGTACCACTCCAGCTGGTATTAAGAGAGGCCTGGATTGAATTGGCTCTTTCCTGGAGTGTGAGTGGGACTCAGTACCTCTCCAGCTAGTATGAATAGAGGCCTGGATTGAATTGGCTCTTTCCTGGTGTGTGAGTGGGGCTCAGTACCACTCCAGCTGGTATTAATAGTGTTCTGGATTGAATTGGCTAATTCCTGGTGTGTGAGTTGGACTCAGTACCTCTCCAGCTGGTATTAATAGAAGCCTGGATTGAATTGGCTCTTTCCTGGCGTCAGAGTGGGACTCAGTACCACTCCAGCTGGTATTAATAGAAGCCTGGATTGAATTGGCTCTTTCCTGGTGTGTGAGTGGGACTCAGTAATAATCCAGCTGGTATTAATAGAAGCCTGGATTGAATTGCCTCTTTCCTGGTGTGCGAGTGGGACACAGTACCACTCCAGCTGGTATTAATAGAAACCTGGATTGAATTGGCTCCTTCCTGGTGAGTGAGTGGGACTCAGTAACACTCCAGCTGGTATTAATAGAGGTCTGGATTGAATTGCCTCTTTCCTGGTGTCTGAGTGGGGCTCAGTCCCACTTCAGCTGCTGTTAATAGAGGTCTGGATTGAATTGGCTCTTTCCTGGTGGGTGAATGAGACTCAGTACCACTCCAGCTGATATTAATAGAGGCCTGGATTGAATTGCCTCTTTCCTGGTGTGTGAGTGGGACTCAGTAACACTCCAGCTGGTATTAATAGAAGCCTGGATTGAATTGCCTCTTTCCTGGTGTGTGAGTGGGACACAGTACCACTCCAGCTGGTTTCAAGAGAAACCTGGTTGGAATTGCCTCTTTCCTGGTGTGTGAGTGGGACACAGTACCACTCCAGCTGGTATTAATAGAAACCTGGATTGAATTGGCTCCTTCCTGGTGAGTGAGTGGGACTCAGTCCCACTCCAGCTGGTACGAATAGAGGCCTGGATTGAATTGGCTCTTTCTGGTGTGTGAGTGGGACTCAGTAACACTCCAGCTGTTTTTAATAGAGGCCTGGATTGAATTGGCTCTATCCTGGAGTGTGAGTGGGACTCAGTACCTCTCCAACTGGTATGAATAGAGGCCTGGATTGAATTGGCTCTTTCTGGTGCGTGAGTGGGACTCAGTACCACTCCAGCTGATATTAATAGAAGCCTGGATTGAATTGGCTCTTTCCTGGTGTGTGAGTGGGACTCAGTAACACTCCAGCTGGTATTCATAGTGGTCTGGATTGAATTGGCTCATTCCTGGTTTCTGAGTGGCACTCAGTACCACTCCAGCTGGTATTAATAGAGGTCTGGATTGACTTGGCTCTTACTGGTGATTGAGTGGGGCTCAGTCCCACTCCAGCTGGTATGAATAGAGGCCTGGATTGAATTGGCTCTTCCTGGTGTGTGAGTGGGACTCAGTAACACTCCAGCTGTTTTTAATAGAGGCCTGGATTGAATTGGCTCTTTCCTGGAGTGTGAGTGGGACAAAGTACCACTCCAACTGGTATGAATAGAGGCCTGGATTGAATTGGCTCTTTCTGGTGTGTGAGTGGGACTCAGTACCACTCCAGCTGATATTAATAGTGGCCTGGATTGAATTGGCTCTTTCTGGTGTGTGAGTGGGACTCAGTACCTCTCCAGCTGGTATGAATAGAGGCCTGGATTGAATTGGCTCTTTCCTTGTGCGTGAGTGGTGCTCAGTACCACTCCAGCTGGAATGAATAGAGGCCTGGATTGACTTGGCTCTTTCCTGGTGTGTAAGTGGGACTCAGTGCCACTCCAGCTGGTTATAATAGAGGTCTGTATTGAATTGGGTCTTTCCTGGTGTGTAGGTGGGGCTCAGTGCCACTCCAGCTGGTATTAATAGAGGCCTGGTTTCAATTCTCATTTTCCTGGTGTGTAGGTGGGACTCAGTACCACGCCAGCTGGTTTTAATCGTGGTCTGGATTGAATTGGCTCTGTTCTGGTGTGTCAGTGTGACTCAGGTCCACTCCAGCTGGTATTAATAGAGGTCTGCATTGAAATGGCTCTTCCCTGGTGTGTGAGTGGGGCTCAGTCCCACTCCAGCTGGTATTAATAGATACCTGGATTGAAATGGCTCTGTTCAGGTGTCTGAGTGGGACTGAATGCCACTCCAGCTGGTTATAATAAAGGTCTGAATTGAATTGGCTCTTTCCTGGTGTGTCAGTGGGACTCAGGTCCACTCCAGCTGGTATTAATAGAGGTCTGCATTGAAATGGCTCTTCCCTGGTGTGTGAGTGGGACTCAGTCCCACTCCAGCTGGTATTAATAGATACCTGGATTGAAATGGCTCTTCCCTGGTGTGTGAGTGGGGCTCAGTCCCACTCCAGCTGGTATTAATAGATACCAGGATTGAAATGGCTCTTCCCCGGTGTGAGAGTGGGAATCAGTACCACTCAAGCTGGTATGAATAGAGGTCTGGATTGAATTGGCTCTTCCCTGGTGAGTGAGTGGGGCTCAGTCCCACTTTAGTTGTTATAAATAGAGGCCTGGATTTGAATGGCTCTTCCCTGGTGTGTGAGTGGGGCTCAGTGCCACTCCAGCTGGTATTAATAGAGGCCTGGTTTCAATTCTCTCTTTCCTGGTGTGTAAGTGGGACTCAGTACCACGCCAGCTGGTTTTAATAGAGGTCTGGATTGAATTGGCTCTGTTCTGGTGTCTGAGTGGGACTCAGTGCCACTCCAGCTGGTTATAATAGAGGTCTGGATTGAATTGGCTCTGTTCTGGTGTCTGAGTGGGACTCAGTGCCACTCAGCTGGTTATAATAGAGGTCTGGATTGAATTGGCTCTTCCCTGGTGAGTGAGTGGGGCTCAGTCCCACATTAGTTGCTATAAATAGAGGCCTGGATTGGAATGGCTCTTCCCTGGTGTGCGAGTGGGGCTCAGTACAACTCAAGCTGGTATTAATAGAGACCTGGATTGAATTGCCGCTTTTCTGTGTGTGAGTGGGACTCAGTACCACTCCAGCTGGTACTAATAGTGGTCCGGATTGAATTGCCTCTTTCCTGCTGTGTGAGTGGGACTCAGTACCACTCCAGCTGGTATTGAAGACGAGTGGATTGAAAATTCTCAGTCCTGGTGTGTGAGGGGGGCTCAGTCCCACTTTAGTTGCTATAAATAGAGGCCTGGATTGGAATGGCTCTTCCCTGGTGTGTGAGTGGGACTCAGTTCCAATCCGGCTGGTATTAATAGAGGTCTGGATTGATTTGGCACTTTCCTGGTGTGTGAGTGGGACTCAGTCCCACTTCAGCTGGTATTCATAGAGGTCTGGATTGAATTGGCTCTTCCCTGGTGTGTGAGTGGGGCTTAGTCCCACTCCAGCTGGTATTAATAGAGACCTGGATTTAATTGCCTCTTTCCTAGTTTGTGAGTTGGACTCGGTACCACTCCAGCTGGTATTTATAGAGGCCTGGATTTAATTGCCTCTTTCCTGTTGTGTGAGTGGGACTCGGTACCACTCCAGCTGGTATTAATAGAGGTCTGGATTGAATTGCCTCTTTCCTGCTGTGTGATTGGGACTCGGTACTACTCCAGCTGGTATTAATAGAGACCTGGATTTAATTGCCTCATTCCTGCTGTGTGAGTGGGACTCAGTACCACTCCAGCTGGTATTAATAGAGGTGTGGATTGAATTGCCTCTTTCCTGCTGTGTGAGTGGGACTCAGTACCACTCCAGCTGGTATTAATAGAGGTCTGGATTGAATTGCCTCTTTCCTGGTTTGTGAGTGGGACTCAGTACCACTCCAGCTGGTATTAATAGAGGTCAGGATTGAATTGCCTATTTCCTGCTGTGTGAGTGGGACTCGATACTACTCCAGCTGGTATTAATAGAGACCTGGATTTAATTGCCTCATTCCTGCTGTGTGAGTGGGAATCAGTACCACTCCAGCTGGTATTTATAAACGTGTGGAGTGATATTTCTCTTTCCTGGTGCATGAGCGGGACTCAGTACCACTCCAGATGGTATTGGTGACGTGTGGATTGAAATTACTCTTTGCTGGTGTGTGAGTACCACTCCAGCTGGTATTAATAGAGGTCTGGATTGAATTGCCTCTTTCCTGATGTGTGACTGGGACTCAGTACCTGTCCAGCTGGTATTCATAGAGGTCTGGATTGATTTGGCTCTTTCCTGGTGTTTGAGTCGGGCTCAGTCCCACTCCAGATGGTATTCATAGAGACCTGGATTGAATTGCCTCTTTGCTGGTGTGTAAGTGGGACTCAGTACCACGCCAGCTGGTTTTAATAGAGGTCTGGATTGAATTGGCTTTGTTCTGGTCTCTGAGTGGGACTCAGTGCCACTCCAGCTGGTTATAATAGAGGTCTGGATTGAATTCGCTCTTTCCTGGTGTGTAAGTGAGGCTCAGTGCCACTCCAGCTGGTATTAATAGAGGCCTGGTTTCAATTCTCTCTTTCCTAGTGTGTAAGTGGGACTCAGTACCACGCCAGCTGGTTTTAATAGAGGTCTGGATTGAATTGGCTCTGTTCTGGTGTCTGAGTGGGACTCAGTGCCACTCCAGCTGGTTATAATAGAGGTCTGGATTGAATTGGCTCTGTTCTGGTGTGTAAGTGGGACTCAGGTCCACTCCAGCTGGTATTAATAGAGGTCTGGATTGAAATGGCTCTTCCCTGGTGTGTGAGTGGGGCTCAGTCCCACTCCAGCTGGTATTAATAGATACCTGGATTGAAATGGCTCTTCCCTGGAGTGAGAGTGGGACTCAGTACCACTCCAGCTGGTATTGAAGACGAGTGGATTGAAAATTCTCAGTCCTGGTGTGTGAGGGGGTTCAGTCACACTTCAGTTGCTATAAATAGAGGCCTGGATTGGAATGGCTCTTCCCTGGTGTGTGAGTGGGGCTCAGTACCACTCCAGCTGGTATTAATAGAGGTCTGGATAGATTTGTCTCTTTCCTGGTGTTTGACTGGGACTCAGTACAACTCCAGCTGGTATTAATAGAGGTCTAGATTGAATTGGCTCCATCCTGGTGAGTGAGTGGGGCTCAGTACCACTCCAGCTGGTATTAATAGAGGTCTGGATTGAATTGGCTCCATCCTGGTGAGTGAGTGGGGCTCAGTACCACACCAGCTTGTACTCAAAGATGTCTGGATTGAATTGGCTCTTTCCTGGTGAGTGAGTGGGGCTCAGTCCCACTCCAGCTGGTATTAATAGAGGCCTGGATTGAATTGGCTCTTCCCTGGTGTGTGAGCGGGACTCCGTTCCACTCCAGCTGGTGTTAATAGAGGTCTGGATTTAATTGGCTCTTTCCTGGTGTGTGAGTCGGACTCAGTTCCACTCCAGCTGGTGTTAACAGAGACCTGGTTTGAATTGACTCTTTCCTCGTGTGTGAGTGGGACTCAGTTCCACTCCAGCTGGTATGATTAGAAGCCTGGATTGACTTGGCTCTTTCCTGGTGCGTGACTGGGGCTCAGAACCACTCCAGCTGGTATTAATAGATGCCTGGATTGATTAGACTCTTTCCTGGTGAGTGAGTGGGACTCAGTCCTACTCCAGCTGGTATTAATTGAGGTATGGATTGAATTGGCTCTTCCCTGGTGTGTGAGTGGGGCTCAGAACCACTCCAGCTGGTATTAATGGATGTGTGGATTGAATTGCCTCTTTCCTGGTGTGTGAGTAGGACTCAGTCCCACTCAAGCAGGTATTTATCGAGGTGTGGATTGAATTGCCTCTTTACTGGTGAGTGAGTGGGACTCAGTACCACTCCAGCTGGTGTTAATAGAGGTCTGGATTGAATTGGCTCCTTCCTGGTGATTGCGTGGGGCTCAGTCCCACTCCAGCTGGTATTGATAGAGGCCTGGATTGAATTGGATCTTTCCTGGTGTGTGTTTCGGACTCGGTAATACTGCAGCTGGTATTTATAGAGGTGTGGATTGATATTTCTCATTACTGGTGTGTGAGTGGGACTCAGTACCACTCCAGCTGGTATTAATAGAGGCCTGGATTGAATTGGATCTTTCCTGGTGTGTGAGTGAGACTCAGTACCACTCCAGCTGGTGTGAATAGAGGACCGGATTGAATTGGCTTTTTCCTGGTGTGTGAGTGGGGCTCAGTAGCACTTCAGCTGGTATTTATTGAGGCCTGGATTGAATTGGCTCATTCCTGGTGTGTGAGTGTGGCTCAGTACCACTTCAGCTGGTATTTCTAGATGCCTGGATTGAATTGGCTCTTTCCTGGTGTGTGAGTGGGACTCAGTACCACTCCAGCTGGTATTAATAGAGGCCTGGATTGAATTGCCTCTTTCCTGGTGTGTGAGTGGGACTCAGTCCCACTCCAGCTGGTATTTATCGAGGTGTGGATTGAATTGCCTCTTTCCTGGTGTGTGAGTGGGACTCAGTACCACTCCAGCTGGTATTAATAGAGGTCTGGAATGATTTGGCTCTTTCCTGGTGTTTGAGTGGGACTCAGTACCAATCCAGCTGCTATTGATAGAGACCTGGATTGAATTGCCTCTTTGCTGGTGTGTGATGGGGACTCAGTACCACACCAGCTTGTACACGGAGAGGTCTGGATTGAATTGGCTCTTTCCTGGTGAGTGAGTGGGGCTCAGTACCACTCCAGCTGGTATTAATAGAAGTCAGGATTGAATTGGCTCCATCCTGGTGAGTGAGTGGGGCTCAGTACCACTCCAGCTGGTATTAATAGAGGTCTGGATTGATTTGGCTCCTTCCTGGTGAGTGAGTGGGGCTCAGTACCACTCCAGCTGGTATTAATAGAGGTGTGGATTGAATTGGCTCCATCCTGGTGAGTGAGTGGAGCTCAGTACCACTCCAGCTGGTATTAATAGAGGTCTGGTTTGAATTGGCTCCTTCCTGGTGAGTGAGTGGGGCTCAGTCCCACTCCAGCTGGTATTAATAGAGGTCTGGATTGAATTTGCATCCTTCCTGGTGTGTGAGTGGGGCTCAGTACATCTCCAGCTGGTGTTAATAAGAGGTCTGGATTGAATTGACTCTTTACTGGTGAGTGAGTGGGACTCGGTACCACTCCAGCTGGTATTAATAGAGGCCTGCATTGAATTGGCTTTTTCCTGGTGTGTCAGAGGGTCTCGGTACCACACCAGCTGATGTTAATAGAGGTCTGGAATGAATTGGCTCTTTCCTGGTGTGTGAGTGGGGCTCAGTCCCACTCCAGCTGGTATTTTTCGAGGTGTGGCTTGGATTGCCTCTATCCTGGTTTGTGAGTGGTGCTCAGTACCACTTCAGCTGGTATTTATAGAGGCCTGGATTGAATTGGCTCTTTCTGGTGTGTGAGTGGGGCTCAGTACCACTCCAGCTGGTATCAATAGAGGCCTGGATTGAATTGGCGCTTTCCTGGTATGTGAGTGGGACTCAGTACCATTCCAGCTGGTATTAAGAGACCTGGATTTAATTGTCTCCTACCTGGTGTGTGAGTGGGTCTCGGTACCACTCCAGCTGGTGTTAATAGAGGTCTGGATTCAATTGGCTCTTTCCTGGTGTGTGAGTGGGGCTCAGTCCCACTCCAGCTGGTATTAATAGAGGTCTGGATTGATTTGGCTCATTCCCGGTGTGTGAGTGGGACTCAGTACCACTCCAGCTGTTATTCATAGAGGTCTGGATTGAATTGGCACTTTCCTGGTGAGTGAGTGGGGCTCAGTACCACTCCAGCTGGTATTAATAGAGGTCTGGATTGAATTGGCTCTTTCCTGGTGTGTGAGTGGGACTCAGTACCACTCCAGCTGGTATTCATAGAGGTCTGGATTGAATTGGCTCTTTCCTGGTGTGTGTGGGGGACTCAGTTCCTCTCCAGCTTGTACTCGGAGAGGTCTGGATTGAATTGGCTCTTCCCTGGTGAGTGAGTGGGGCTCAGTACCAGTCCAGCTGGTATTAATAGAAGTCTGGATTGAATTGGCTCCATCCTGGTGAGTGAGTGGGGCTCAGTACCACTCCAGCTGGTATTAATAGAGGTCTGGATTGATTTGGCTCCTTCCTGGTTTGTGAGTGGGTCTCAGTACCACTCCAGCTGGTATTAATAGAGGTCTGGATTGAATTGGCTCCATCCTGGTGATTGAGTGGGGCTCAGTCCCACTCCAGCTGGTATTAAGAGGTGTGGATTGAATTGGCTCCTTCCTGGTGGTTTAGTGGGTCTCAGTCCCACTCCAGCTGCTATTAAGAGGTCTGGATTGAATTGGCTCTTTCCTGGTGAGTGAGTGGGACTCAGTACCACTCCAGCTTGTGTTAATAGAGTTCTGGATTGAATTGGCTCCATCCTGGCGAGTGAGTGGTGCTCAGTACCACTCCAGCTGGTATTAATAGAAGTCTGGATTGAATTGGCTCCTACCTGGTGAGTGAGTGGGTCTCAGTACCACTCCAGCTGGTATTAATAGAGGTCTGGATTGAATTGGCTCCATCCTGGTGAGTCAGTGGGGCTCAGTACCACACCAGCTTGTACTCATAGAGGTCTGGATTGAATTGGCTCTTTCCTGGTGAGTGAGTGGGGCTCAGTACCACTCCAGCTGGTATTAATAGAGGCCTGGATTGAATTGACTCTTCCCTGGTGAGTGAGTGGGACTCAGTACCACTCCTGCTGGTATTAATAGAGGTCTGGATTGAATTGGCTCTTTCCTGGTGTGTGAGACGGGCTGAGTGCCACTCCAGCTGGTATTCATAGAGGTCTGGATTGAATTGGCAACCTTCCTGGTGTGTGAGTGCGGCTCAGTACCTCTCCAGGTGGTTTCAATAAGAGTTCTGGATTGAATTGACACTTCACTGGTGAGTGAGTGGGACTCAGTAACACTCCAGCTGGTATTAATAGAGACCTGGTTTGAATTGAGTCTTTCCTGGTGTGGGAGTGGGACTCAGTAACACTCCAGCTGGTATTAACAGAGGTCTGGATTTAATTGGCTCTTTCCTGGTGTGTGAGTCGGACTCAGTTCCACTCCAGCTGGTATTCATAGAGACCTGGTTTGCATTGACTCTTTCCTGGTGTTTGTGTGGGACTCAGTTCCACTCCAGCTGGTATTAATAGAGGCCTGGTATGAATTTACTCTTTCCTGGTGTGTGAATGGGACTCAGTTCCACTCCAGCTGGTATCAAAAGAGGATTGCTTTGAATTGGCTCCTTCCTGGTATCTGAGTGGGGATCAGTACCACTCCAGCTGTTATTAATATAGAGCTGGATTGAATTGCCTCTATCCTGGTGTGTGAGTGGGACTCAGTGCCACTCCAGCTGGTATTAATAGAGGTCTGGATTGATTTTGCTCTTTCCTGGTGTTTGAGTGGGACTCAGTACCACTCCAGCTGATATTAATAGAGGTCTGGATTGATTTGGCGCTTTCCTGTTGTTTGAGTGGGACTCAGTACCACTCCAGCTGGTATTCATAGAGACCTGGATTGAATTGCCTCTTGGCTGGTGTGTGATAGGGACTCAGTACCACACCAGCTTGTACTCATAGAGGTCTGGATTGAATTGGCTCTTTACTGGTGAGTGAGTGGGACTCGGTACCACTCCAGCTGGTATTAATAGAGGCCTGCATTGAATTGGCTTTTTCCTGGTGTGTCAGAGGGTCTCGGTACCACTCCAGCTGGTATTTTTCAAGGTGTGGCTTGGATTGCCTCAATCCTGGTGTGTGAGTGGGGCTCAGTACCACTTCAGCTGGTATTTATAGAGGCCTGGATTGAATTGGCTCTTTCCTGGTGTGAGTACGGCTCAGTACCACTCCAGCTGGTATCAATAGAGGCCTGGATTGAATTGGCGCTTTCCTGGTATGTGAGTGGGACTCAGTACCATTCCAGCTGGTATTAAGAGACCTGGATTTAATTGTCTCTTTCCTGGTGTGTGAGTGGGTCTCGGTTCCACTCCAGCTGGTGTTAATAGAGGTCTGGATTGAATTGGCTCTTTCCTGGTGTGTGAGTGGGGCTCAGTCCCACTCCAGCTGGTATTAATAGAGGTCTGGATTGATTTGGCTCATTCCTGGTGTGTGAGTGGGACTCAGTACCACTCCAGCTGTTATTCATAGAGGTCTGGATTGAATTGGCTCTTTCCTGGTGAGTGAGTGGGGCTCAGTACCACTCCAATTGGTATTAATAGAGGTCTGGATTGAATTGGCTCCATCCTGGTGAGTGAGTGGGACTCAGTACCACTCCAGCTGGTATTAATAGAGGTCTGGATTGAATAGGCTCCATAATGGTGAGTGAGTGGGGCTCAGTACCACTCCAGCTGGTATTAATAGAGGTCTGGATTGAATTGGCTCCTTCCTGGTGAGTGAGTGGGACTCAGTACCACTCCAGCTGGTATTAATAGAGGTCTGGATTGAATTGGCTCTTGCCTGGTGTTTGAGTGGGACTCAGTACCACTCCAGCTTGTACTCATAGAGGTCTGGATTGAATTGGCTTTTTGCTGGTGAGTGAGTGAGGCTCAGTACGACTCCAGCTGTTATTAATAGAGGCCTGGATTGAATTGGCTCTTCCCTGGTGTGTGAGTTGGACTCAGTACTACACCAGCTTGTACTCGGAGAGGTCTGGATTGAATTGGCTCTTCCCTGGTGAGTGAGTGGGGCTCAGTACCAGTCCAGCTGGTATTAATAGAAGTCTGGATTGAATTGGCTCCATCCTGGTGAGTGAGTGGGGCTCAGTACCACTCCAGCTGGTATTAATAGAGGTCTGGATTGAATTTGCATCCTTCCTGGTGTGTGAGTGGGGCTCAGTACATCTCCAGCTGGTGTTAATAAGAGGTCTGGATTGAATTGGCTCATTCCCGGTGTGTGAGTGGGACTCAGTACCACTCCAGCTGTTATTCATAGAGGTCTGGATTGAATTGGCACTTCACTGGTGAGTGAGTGGGGCTCAGTACCACTCCAGCTGGTATTAATAGAGGTCTGGATTGAATTGGCTCTTTCCTGGTGTGTGAGTGGGACTCAGTACCACTCCAGCTGGTATTAATAGAGGTCTGGATTGATTTGGCTCTTTCCTGGTGTTTGAGTGGGACTCAGTACCATTCCAGCTGGTATTGATAGAGACCTGGATTGAATTGCCTCTTTGCTGGTGTGTGATAGGGACTCAGTACTACACCAGCTTGTACTCGGAGAGGTCTGGATTGAATTGGCTCTTCCCTGGTGAGTGAGTGGGGCTCAGTACCAGTCCAGCTGGTATTAATAGAAGTCTGGATTGAATTGGCTCCATCCTGGTGAGTGAGTGGGGCTCAGTACCACTCCAGCTGGTATTAATAGAGGTCTGGATTGATTTGGCTCCTTCCTGGTTTGTGAGTGAGTCTCAGTACCACTCCAGCTGGTATTAATAGAGGTCTGGATTGAATTGGCTCCATCCTGGTGATTGAGTGGTGCTCAGTCCCACTCCAGCTGGTATTAAGAGGTGTGGATTGAATTGGCTCCTTCCTGGTGGTTTAGTGGGTCTCAGTACCACTCCAGCTGCTATTAAGAGGTCTGGATTGAATTGGCTCTTTCCTGGTGAGTGAGTGGGACTCAGTACCACTCCAGCTTGTGTTAATAGAGTTCTGGATTGAATTGGCTCCATCCTGGCGAGTGAGTGGTGCTCAGTACCACTCCAGCTGGTATTAATAGAAGTCTGGATTGAATTGGCTCCTACCTGGTGAGTGAGTGGGTCTCAGTACCACTCCAGCTGGTATTAATAGAGGTCTGGATTGAATTGGCTCCATCCTGGTGAGTCAGTGGGGCTCAGTACCACACCAGCTTGTACTCATAGAGGTCTGGATTGAATTGGCTCTTTCCTGGTGAGTGAGTGGGGCTCAGTACCACTCCAGCTGGTATTAATAGAGGCCTGGATTGAATTGACTCTTCCCTGGTGAGTGAGTGGGACTCAGTACCACTCCTGCTGGTATTAATAGAGGTCTGGATTGAATTGGCTCTTTCCTGGTGTGTGAGACGGGCTCAGTGCCACTCCAGCTGGTATTCATAGAGGTCTGGATTGAATTGGCAACCTTCCTGGTGTGTGAGTGCGGCTCAATACCTCTCCAGGTGGTTTCTATAAGAGTTCTGGATTGAATTGACACTTCACTGGTGAGTGAGTGGGACTCAGTAACACTCCAGCTGGTATTAATAGAGGTCTGGATTTAATTGGCTCTTTCCTGGTGTGTGAGTCGGACTCAGTTCCACTCCAGCTGGTATTCATAGAGACCTGGTTTGCATTGACTCTTTCCTGGTGTTTGTGTGGGACTCAGTTCCACTCCAGCTGGTATTAATAGAGGCCTGGTATGAAGTTACTCTTTCCTGGTGTGTGAATGGGACTCAGTTCCACTCCAGCTGGTATCAAAAGAGGGTTGCTTTGAATTGGCTCCTTCCTGGTATCTGAGTGGGGATCAGTACCACTCCAGCTGTTATTAATATAGAGCTGGATTGAATTGCCTCTATCCTGGTGTGTGAGTGGGACTCAGTGCCACTCCAGCTGGTATTAATAGAGGTCTGGATTGATTTTGCTCTTTCCTGGTGTTTGAGTGGGACTCAGTACCACTCCAGCTGATATTAATAGAGGTCTGGATTGATTTGGCGCTTTCCTGTTGTTTGAGTGGGACTCAGTACCACTCCAGCTGGTATTCATAGAGACCTGGATTGAATTGCCTCTTTGCTCGTGTGTGATAGGGACTCAGTACCACACCAGCTTGTACTCATAGAGGTCTGGATTGAATTGGCTCTTTACTGGTGAGTGAGTGGGACTCGGTACCACTCCAGCTGGTATTAATAGAGGCCTGCATTGAATTGGCTTTTTCCTGGTGTGTCAGAGGGTCTCGGTACCACTCCAGCTGGTATTTTTCAAGGTGTGGCTTGGATTGCCTCAATCCTGGTGTGTGAGTGGGGCTCAGTACCACTTCAGCTGGTATTTATAGAGGCCTGGATTGAATTGGCTCTTTCCTGGTGTGAGTAGGGCTCAGTACCACTCCAGCTGGTATCAACAGAGGCCTGGATTGAATTGGCGCTTTCCTGGTATGTGAGTGGGACTCAGTACCATTCCAGCTGGTATTAAGAGACCTGGATTTAATTGCTCTTTCCTGGTGTGTGAGTGGGTCTCGGTTCCACTCCAACTGGTGTTAATAGAGGTCTGGATTGAATTGGCTCTTTCCTGGTGTGTGAGTGGGGCTCAGTCCCACTCCAGCTGGTATTAATAGAGGTCTGGATTGATTTGGCTCATTCCTGGTGTGTGAGTGGGACTCAGTACCACTCCAGCTGTTATTCATAGAGGTCTGGATTGAATTGGCTCTTTCCTGGTGAGTGAGTGGGGCTCAGTACCACTCCAATTGGTATTAATAGAGGTCTGGATTGAATTGGCTCCATCCTGGTGAGTGAGTGGGACTCAGTACCACTCCAGCTGGTATTAATAGAGGTCTGGATTGAATAGGCTCCATAATGGTGAGTGAGTGGGGCTCAGTACCACTCCAGCTGGTATTAATAGAGGTCTGGATTGAATTGGCTCCTTCCTGGTGAGTGAGTGGGACTCAGTACCACTCCAGCTGGTATTAATAGAGGTCTGGATTGAATTGGCTCTTGCCTGGTGTTTGAGTGGGACTCAGTACCACTCCAGCTTGTACTCATAGAGGTCTGGATTGAATTGGCTTTTTGCTGGTGAGTGAGTGAGGCTCAGTACGACTCCAGCTGTTATTAATAGAGGCCTGGATTGAATTGGCTCTTCCCTGGTGTGTGAGTTGGACTCAGTACCTCTCCAGCTGGTATTAATAGAGGTCTGGATTGATTTGGCTCTTTCCTGGTGTTTGAGTGGGACTCAGTACCACTCCAGCTGGTATTAATCGAGGTCTGGATTGAATTGACTCCTTCCTGGTGAGTGAGTATGGCTCAGCACCACTCCAGCTGGTATTAATATAGGTCTGGATTGAGTTGGCATCCTTCCTGGTGTGTGAGTGCGGCTCAGTACCTCTCCAGCTGGTGTTAATAAGAGGTCTGGATTGAATTGACTCTTTACTGGTGAGTGAGTGGGACTCAGTACCACTCCAGCTTGGACTCATAGAGGTCTGGATTGAATTGGCTCTTTGCTGGTGAGTGAGTGGGGCTCAGTACCACTCCAGCTGGTATTAATAGAGGTCTGGATTGATATGGCTCTTTCCTGGTGTGTGAGTCGGACTCAGTTCCACTCCAGTTGGTATTAATCGAGGTCTGGATTGATTTGGCTCTTTCCTGGTGTTTGAGTGGGACTCAGTACCACTCCAGCTGGTATTAATAGAGGCCTGGATTTAATTGCCTCTTTCTTGGCGTGTGAGTGGGACTCGGTAACACTGCAGCTGGTATTTATAGAGGTGTGGATTGATATTTCTCTTTCCTGGTGTGTGAGTGGGACTCAGTACCACTCCAGCTGGTATTAATAGAGACCTGGATTTAATTGCCTCTTTCCTGGTGTGTGGGTGGGTCTCGGTACCACTCCAGCTGGTATTTATAGAGGCCTGGATTGAATTGGATCTTTCCTGGTGTGTGAGTGAGACTCAGTACCACTCCAGCTGGTGTTAATAGAGGTCTGGATTGAATTGGCTCTTTCCTGGTGTGTGAGAGGGGCTCAGTAGCACTTCAGCTGGTATTTATAGAGGCCTGGATTGAATTGGCTCTTTCCTGGTGTGTGAGTGGGGCTCAGTACCACTTCAGCTGGTATTTATAGATGCCTGGATTGAATTGGCTCTTTCCTGGTGTGTGAGTGGGACTCAGTGCCACTCCAGCTGTTTTTAATAGAGGCCTGGATTTAATTGCCTCTTTCCTGGTGTGTGAGTGGGACTCGGTTATACTGCAGCTGGTATTTTCGAGGTGTGGATTGAATTGCGTCTTTCCTGGTGTGTGAGTGGGACTCAGTCCCACTCCAGCTGGTATTTATCGAGGTGTGGATTGAATTGCCTCTTTCCTGGTGTGTGAGTGGGGCTCAGTACCACTCCAGCTGGTATTAATAGAGGTCTGCTTTGATTTGGCTCTTACCTGGTGTTTGAGTGGGGCTCAGTACCACTCCAGCTGGTATTAATAGAGGTCTGGATTGATTTGGATCTTTGCTGGTGTTTGAGTGGGACTCAGTACCACTCTAGCTGGTATTCATAGAGACCTGGATTGAATTGCCTCTTTGCTGGTGTGTGATGGGGACTCAGTACCACACCAGCTTGTACTCGTAGAGGTCTGAATTGAATTGGCTCTTTCCTGGTGAGTGAGTGGAGCTCAGTACAACTCCAGCTGGTATTAATAGAGGCCTGGATTTAATTGCCTCTTTCCTGGAGTGTGAGTGGGACTCGGCAACACTGCAGTTGGTATTTATAGAGGTGTGGATTGATATTTCTCTTTCCTGGTGTGTGAGTGGGACTCAGTACCACTCCAGCTGGTATTAATAGAGGCCTGGATTGAATTGGATCTTTCTTGGTCTGTGAGTGAGACTCAGTACCACTCCAGCTGGGGTTAATAGAGGTCTGGATTGAATTGGCTCTTTCCTGGTGTGTGAGTGGGGCTCAGTAGCAGTTCAGCTGGTATTTATTGAGGCCTGGATTGAATTGGCTCTTTCCTGGTGTGTGAGTGGGGCGCAGTACCACTTCATCTGGTATTTATAGATGCCTGGATTGAATTGGCTCTTTCCTGGTGTGTGAGTGGGACTCAGTACCACTCCAACTGGTATTAATAGAGGCCTGGATTGAATTGCCTCTTTCCTGGTGTCTGAGTGGGACTCAGTCCCACTCCAGCTGGTATTTATCGAGGTGTGGATTGAATTGCCTCTTTCCTGGTGTGTGAGTGGGACTCAGTACCACTCCAGCTGGTATTAATAGAGGTCTGGATTGATTTGGCTCTTTCCTGGTGTGTGATACGGACTCAGTACTACACCAGCTTGTACTCGTAGAGGTCTGGATTGAATTGGCTCTTTCCTGATGAGTGAGTGGGGCTCAGTACCACTCCAGCTGGTTTTAATAGAAGTCTGGATTGAATTGGCTCCATCCTGGTGATTGAGTGGGGCTCAGTACCACTCCAGCTGGTATTAATAGAGGTCTGCATTGAATTGGCTCCTTCCTGGTTTGTGCGTGTGTCTCAGTACCACTCCAGCTGGTATTAATAGAGGTCTGGATTGAATTGGCTCCATCCTGGTGAGTGAGTGGGGCTCAGTACCACTCCAGCTGTTAGTAATAGAGGTCTGGATTGAATTGGCTCCATCCTGGTGAGTGAATGGGGCTCAGTACCACACCAGCTGGTATTTATAGAGGCCTGGATTGAATTGCCTCTTTCCTGGTGAGTGAATGGGACTCAGTACCACTCCAGCTGGTATTAATCGAGGTCTGGATTGAATTGGCTCTTTCCTGGTGTGTGAGTGTGGCTCAGTCCCACTGCAGCTGGTATTAAGCGGTGTGGATTGAATTGGCTCCTTCCTGGTGGTTGAGTGGGGCTCAGTCCCACTCCAGCTGGTATTAAGAGGTCTGGATTGAATTGGCTCTTTCCTGGTGAGTGAGTGGGACTCAGTACCACTCCAGCTTGTGTTAATAGAGTTCTGGATTGAATTGGCTCCTTCCTGGTGATTAAGTGTGGCTCAGTCCCGCTCCAGCTGGTATTAAGAGGTCTGGATTGAATTGGCTCCTTCCTGGTGTGTGAGTGGGACTCAGTACGCGCCAGCTGGTATTAATAGAGGCCTGGATTGAATTGGCTCTTCCCTGGTGTGTGAGTGGGACTCAGTACCACTCCAGCTGTATTAATAGAGGCCTGGGTTGAATTGGCTCTTTCCTGGTGAGTGAGTGGGACTCAGTACCACTCCAGCTGGTATTCATAGAGGTCTGGATTGATTTGGCTCTTTCCTGGTGTGTGAGTGGGGCTCAGTACCACTCCAGCTGGTATAAATAGAGGTCTGGATTGAATTGGCAACCTTCCTGGTGTGTGAGTGCGGCTCAGTACCTCTCCAGGTGGTGTTAATAAGAGTTTTGGATTGAATTGACACTTCACTGGTGAGTGCATGGGACTCAGTACCACTCCAGCTGGTGTTAATAGAGGTCTGGATTGAATTGGCTCCTTCCTGGTGAGTGAGTGGGACTCAGTACCACTCCAGCTTGTGTTAATAGAGTTCTGGATTGAATTGGCTCCTTCCTGGTGATTAAGTGGGGCTCAGTCCCACTCCAGCTGCTATTAAGAGGTCTGGATTGAATTGGCTCCTTCCTGGTGTGTGAGTGGGACTCAGGACGCGCCAGCTGGTATTAATAGAGGCCTGGATTGAATTGGCTCTTCGCTGGTGTGTGTGTGGGACTCAGTAACACTCCAGCTGGTATTAATAGAGACCTGGTTTGAATTTACTCTTTCCTGGTGTGTGAGTGGGACTGAGTAACACTCCAGCTGGTATTAATGGAGGTCTGGATTGAATTGACTCCTTCCTGGTGAGTGAGTGGGGCTCAGTACCACTCCAGCTGGTATTAATAGAGGTCTGGATTGAATTGGCAACCTTCCTGGTGTGTGAGTGCGGCTCAGTACCTCTCCAGGTGGTGTGAATAAGAGTTCTGGATTGAATTGACACTTCACTGGTGAGTGAGTGGGACTCAGTACCACTCCAGCTGGTGTTAATAATGGTCTGGATTGAATTGGCTCCTTCCTGGTGTGTGAGTGGGACTCAGTACGCGCCAGCTGGTATTAATAGAGGCCTGGATTGAATTGGCTCTTTCCTGGTGTGTGAGTCGGACTCAGTTCCACTCCAGCTGGTATTAATAGAGACCAGGTTTGAATTGACTCTTTCCTGGTGTTTGTGTGGGACTCAGTTCCTCTCCAGCTGGTATTAATAGAGGCCTGGTATGAATTGACTCTTTCCTGGTGTGTGATTGGGACTCGGTACCACTCCAGCTTGTACTCATAGAGGTCTGGATTGAATTGGCAACCTTCCTGGTGTGTGAGTGCGGCTCAGTACCTCTCCAGGTGGTGTTAATAAGAGTTCTGGATTGAATTGACACTTCACTGGTGAGTGAGTGGGACTCAGTACCACTCCAGCTGGTGTTAATAAAGGTCTGGATTGAATTGGCTCCTTCCTGGTGATTGAGTGGGGCTCAGTCCCACTCCAGCTGGTATTAAGAGGTCTGGATTGAATTGGCTCCTTCCTGGTGAGTGAGTGGGACTCAGTACGCGCCAGCTGGTATTAATAGAGACCAGGTTTGAATTGACTCTTTCCTGGTGTTTGTGTGGGACTCAGTTCCTCTCCAGCTGGTATTAATAGAGGCCTGGTATGAATTGGCTCTTTCCTGGTGTGTGAATGGGACTCAGTACCACTCCAGCTTGTACTCATAGAGGTCTGGATTGAATTGGCTCTTTCCTGGTGTTTGAGTGGGACTCAGTGCAACTCCAACTGGTATTAATAGAGGTCTGGATTGAATAGGCTCCATCCTGGTGAGTGAGTGGGGCTCAGTACCACTCCAGCTGGTATTAATAGAGGTCTGGTTTGAATTGGCTCCTTCCTGGTGATTGAGTGGGGCTCAGTACCTCTCCAGCTGGTGTTAATAAGAGGTCTGGATTGAATTGACACTTTACTGGTGTGTGAATGGGACTCAGTACCACTCCAGCTTGTACTCATACAGGTCTGGATTGAATTGGCTCTTTCCTGGTGTTTGAGTTGGACTCAGTGCAACTCCAACTGGTATTAATAGAGGTCTGGATTGAATAGGCTCCATCCTGGTGAGTGAGTGGGGCTCAGTACCACTCCAGCTGGTATTAATAGAGGTCTGGATTGAATTGGCTCCTTCCTGGTGAGTGAGTGGGGCTCAGTACCACTCCAGCTGGTATTAATCGAGGTCTGGTTTGAATTGGCTCCTTCCTGGTGTTTGAGTGGGGCTCAGTCCCACTCCAGCTGGTATTATTATTGGTATGGATTGAGTTGGCATCCTTCCTGGTGTGTGAGTGCGGCTCAGTACCTCTCCAGCTGGTGTTAATAAGAGGTCTGGATTGAATTGACACTTTACTGGTGAGTGAGTGTGACTCAGTACCACTCCAGCTTGTACTCACAGAGGTCTGGATTGAATTGGCTCTTTGCTGGTGAGTGGGTGGGGCTCAGTACCACTCCAGCTGTTATTAATAGAGGCATGGATTGAATTGGCTCTTCCCTGGTGTGTGAGTGGGACTCAGTACCACTCCAGCTGTTATTAATAGAGGTCTGGATTGATATGGCTCTTTCCTGGTGTGTGAGTCGGACTCAGTTCCACTCCAGCTGGTATTAATAGAGGTCTGGATTTAATTGGCTCTTTCTTGGTGTGTGTGTCGGACTCAGTTCCACTCCAGCTGGTATTAATAGACGTCTGGATTGAATTGACTCTTACCTGGTGTGTTTGTGGGGCTCAGTACCACTCCAGCTGGTATTAATAGAGGTCTGGATTGAATTGACTCTTTCCTGGTATGTGAGTGGGACTTAGTACCTCTCCAGCTGGTATTAATAGAGGCCTGGATTGAATTGGCTCTTTCCTGGTGTGTGAGTGGGACTCAGTTCCACTCCAGCTGGTATGAATGGAGGCCTGGATTGACTTGGCTCTTTCCTGGTGCGTGAATGGGGCTCAGTACCACTCCAGCTGGTATTAATAGAGGTCTGGATTGAATTGGCTCTTTCCTGGTGTGTGAGTGGGGCTCAGTCCCACTCCAGCTGGTATTAATAGAGGCCTGGATTGAATTGGCTCTTTCCTGGTGTGTGAGTGGGGCTCAGTACCATTTCAGCTGGTAGTTATAGAGGCCAGGATTGAATTGGCTCTTTCCTGGTGTGTGAGTGTGACTCAGTTCCACTCCAGCTGGTATTAATAGAGACGTGGATTGAATTGCCTCAATCCTGGTGTGTGAGTGTGGCTCAGTACCACTTCAGTTGGTATTTATAGAGGCCTGAATTGAATTGGCTCTTTCCTGGTGTGTGAGTGGGGCTCAGTACCACTTCAGCTGGTATTTATAGAGGGCCTGTATTGAATTGGCGCTTTCCTCGTGTGTGAGTGGGACTCAGTAGCACTTCAGCTGGTATTTATAGAGGCCTGGATTGAATTGGCTCTTTCCTGGTGTGTGAGTGGGGCTCAGTACCACTTCAGCTGGTATTTATAGATGCCTGGATTGAATTGGCTCTTTCCTGGTGTGTGAGTGGGACTCAGTGCCACTCCAGCTGTTTTTAATAGAGGCCTGGATTTAATTGCCTCTTTCCTGGTGTGTGAGTGGGACTCGGTTATACTGCAGCTGGTATTTTCGAGGTGTGGATTGAATTGCGTCTTTCCTGGTGTGTGAGTGGGACTCAGTCCCACTCCAGCTGGTATTTATCGAGGTGTGGATTGAATTGCCTCTTTCCTGGTGTGTGAGTGGGGCTCAGTACCACTCCAGCTGGTATTAATAGAGGTCTGCTTTGATTTGGCTCTTACCTGGTGTTTGAGTGGGGCTCAGTACCACTCCAGCTGGTATTAATAGAGGTCTGGATTGATTTGGATCTTTGCTGGTGTTTGAGTGGGACTCAGTACCACTCTAGCTGGTATTCATAGAGACCTGGATTGAATTGCCTCTTTGCTGGTGTGTGATGGGGACTCAGTACCACACCAGCTTGTACTCGTAGAGGTCTGAATTGAATTGGCTCTTTCCTGGTGAGTGAGTGGAGCTCAGTACAACTCCAGCTGGTATTAATAGAGGCCTGGATTTAATTGCCTCTTTCCTGGAGTGTGAGTGGGACTCGGCAACACTGCAGCTGGTATTTATAGAGGTGTGGATTGATATTTCTCTTTCCTGGTGTGTGAGTGGGACTCAGTACCACTCCAGCTGGTATTAATAGAGGCCTGGATTGAATTGGATCTTTCTTGGTCTGTGAGTGAGACTCAGTACCACTCCAGCTGGGGTTAATAGAGGTCTGGATTGAATTGGCTCTTTCCTGGTGTGTGAGTGGGGCTCAGTAGCAGTTCAGCTGGTATTTATTGAGGCCTGGATTGAATTGGCTCTTTCCTGGTGTGTGAGTGGGGCGCAGTACCACTTCATCTGGTATTTATAGATGCCTGGATTGAATTGGCTCTTTCCTGGTGTGTGAGTGGGACTCAGTACCACTCCAACTGGTATTAATAGAGGCCTGGATTGAATTGCCTCTTTCCTGGTGTCTGAGTGGGACTCAGTCCCACTCCAGCTGGTATTTATCGAGGTGTGGATTGAATTGCCTCTTTCCTGGTGTGTGAGTGGGACTCAGTACCACTCCAGCTGGTATTAATAGAGGTCTGGATTGATTTGGCTCTTTCCTGGTGTGTGATACGGACTCAGTACTACACCAGCTTGTACTCGTAGAGGTCTGGATTGAATTGGCTCTTTCCTGATGAGTGAGTGGGGCTCAGTACCACTCCAGCTGGTTTTAATAGAAGTCTGGATTGAATTGGCTCCATCCTGGTGATTGAGTGGGGCTCAGTACCACTCCAGCTGGTATTAATAGAGGTCTGCATTGAATTGGCTCCTTCCTGGTTTGTGCGTGTGTCTCAGTACCACTCCAGCTGGTATTAATAGAGGTCTGGATTGAATTGGCTCCATCCTGGTGAGTGAGTGGGGCTCAGTACCACTCCAGCTGTTAGTAATAGAGGTCTGGATTGAATTGGCTCCATCCTGGTGAGTGAATGGGGCTCAGTACCACACCAGCTGGTATTTATAGAGGCCTGGATTGAATTGCCTCTTTCCTGGTGAGTGAATGGGACTCAGTACCACTCCAGCTGGTATTAATCGAGGTCTGGATTGAATTGGCTCTTTCCTGGTGTGTGAGTGTGGCTCAGTCCCACTGCAGCTGGTATTAAGCGGTGTGGATTGAATTGGCTCCTTCCTGGTGGTTGAGTGGGGCTCAGTCCCACTCCAGCTGGTATTAAGAGGTCTGGATTGAATTGGCTCTTTCCTGGTGAGTGAGTGGGACTCAGTACCACTCCAGCTTGTGTTAATAGAGTTCTGGATTGAATTGGCTCCTTCCTGGTGATTAAGTGTGGCTCAGTCCCGCTCCAGCTGGTATTAAGAGGTCTGGATTGAATTGGCTCCTTCCTGGTGTGTGAGTGGGACTCAGTACGCGCCAGCTGGTATTAATAGAGGCCTGGATTGAATTGGCTCTTCCCTGGTGTGTGAGTGGGACTCAGTACCACTCCAGCTGTATTAATAGAGGCCTGGGTTGAATTGGCTCTTTCCTGGTGAGTGAGTGGGACTCAGTACCACTCCAGCTGGTATTCATAGAGGTCTGGATTGATTTGGCTCTTTCCTGGTGTGTGAGTGGGGCTCAGTACCACTCCAGCTGGTATAAATAGAGGTCTGGATTGAATTGGCAACCTTCCTGGTGTGTGAGTGCGGCTCAGTACCTATCCAGGTGGTGTTAATAAGAGTTTTGGATTGAATTGACACTTCACTGGTGAGTGCATGGGACTCAGTACCACTCCAGCTGGTGTTAATAGAGGTCTGGATTGAATTGGCTCCTTCCTGGTGAGTGAGTGGGACTCAGTACCACTCCAGCCTGTGTTAATAGAGTTCTGGATTGAATTGGCTCCTTCCTGGTGATTAAGTGGGGCTCAGTCCCACTCCAGCTGCTATTAAGAGGTCTGGATTGAATTGGCTCCTTCCTGGTGTGTGAGTGGGACTCAGGACGCGCCAGCTGGTATTAATAGAGGCCTGGATTGAATTGGCTCTTCGCTGGTGTGTGTGTGGGACTCAGTAACACTCCAGCTGGTATTAATAGAGACCTGGTTTGAATTTACTCTTTCCTGGTGTGTGAGTGGGACTGAGTAACACTCCAGCTGGTATTAATGGAGGTCTGGATTGAATTGACTCCTTCCTGGTGAGTGAGTGGGGCTCAGCACCACTCCAGCTGGTATTAATAGAGGTCTGGATTGAATTGGCAACCTTCCTGGTGTGTGAGTGCGGCTCAGTACCTCTCCAGGTGGTGTGAATAAGAGTTCTGGATTGAATTGACACTTCACTGGTGAGTGAGTGGGACTCAGTACCACTCCAGCTGGTGTTAATAATGGTCTGGATTGAATTGGCTCCTTCCTGGTGTGTGAGTGGGACTCAGTACGCGCCAGCTGGTATTAATAGAGGCCTGGATTGAATTGGCTCTTTCCTGGTGTGTGAGTCGGACTCAGTTCCACTCCAGCTGGTATTAATAGAGACCAGGTTTGAATTGACTCTTTCCTGGTGTTTGTGTGGGACTCAGTTCCTCTCCAGCTGGTATTAATAGAGGCCTGGTATGAATTGACTCTTTCCTGGTGTGTGATTGGGACTCGGTACCACTCCAGCTTGTACTCATAGAGGTCTGGATTGAATTGGCAACCTTCCTGGTGTGTGAGTGCGGCTCAGTACCTCTCCAGGTGGTGTTAATAAGAGTTCTGGATTGAATTGACACTTCACTGGTGAGTGAGTGGGACTCAGTGCCACTCCAGCTGGTGTTAATAAAGGTCTGGATTGAATTGGATCCTTCCTGGTGATTGAGTGGGGCTCAGTCCCACTCCAGCTGGTATTAAGAGGTCTGGATTGAATTGGCTCCTTCCTGGTGAGTGAGTGGGACTCAGTACGCGCCAGCTGGTATTAATAGAGGCCTGGTATGAATTGGCTCTTTCATGGTGTGTGAATGGGACTCAGTACCACTCCAGCTTGTACTCATAGAGGTCTGGATTGAATTGGCTCTTTCCTGGTGTTTGAGTGGGACTCAGTGCAACTCCAACTGGTATTAATAGAGGTCTGGATTGAATAGGCTCCATCCTGGTGAGTGAGTGGGGCTCAGTACCACTCCAGCTGGTATTAATAGAGGTCTGGTTTGAATTGGCTCCTTCCTGGTGATTGAGTGGGGCTCAGTACCTCTCCAGCTGGTGTTAATAAGAGGTCTGGATTGAATTGACACTTTACTGGTGTGTGAATGGGACTCAGTACCACTCCAGCTTGTACTCATAGAGGTCTGGATTGAATTGGCTCTTTCCTGGTGTTTGAGTTGGACTCAGTGCAACTCCAACTGGTATTAATAGAGGTCTGGATTGAATAGGCTCCATCCTGGTGAGTGAGTGGGGCTCAGTACCACTCCAGCTGGTATTAATAGAGGTCTGGATTGAATTGGCTCCTTCCTGGTGAGTGAGTGGGGCTCAGTACCACTCCAGCTGGTATTAATCGAGGTCTGGTTTGAATTGGCTCCTTCCTGGTGTTTGAGTGGGGCTCAGTCCCACTCCAGCTGGTATTATTATTGGTATGGATTGAGTTGGCATCCTTCCTGGTGTGTGAGTGCGGCTCAGTACCTCTCCAGCTGGTGTTAATAAGAGGTCTGGATTGAATTGACACTTTACTGGTGAGTGAGTGTGACTCAGTACCACTCCAGCTTGTACTCACAGAGGTCTGGATTGAATTGGCTCTTTGCTGGTGAGTGGGTGGGGCTCAGTACCACTCCAGCTGTTATTAATAGAGGCATGGATTGAATTGGCTCTTCCCTGGTGTGTGAGTGGGACTCAGTACCACTCCAGCTGTTATTAATAGAGGTCTGGATTGATATGGCTCTTTCCTGGTGTGTGAGTCGGACTCAGTTCCACTCCAGCTGGTATTAATAGAGGTCTGGATTTAATTGGCTCTTTCCTGGTGTGTGTGTCGGACTCAGTTCCACTCCAGCTGGTATTAATAGACGTCTGGATTGAATTGACTCTTACCTGGTGTGTTTGTGGGGCTCAGTATCACTCCAGCTGGTATTAATAGAGGTCTGGATTGAATTGACTCTTTCCTGGTATGTGAGTGGGACTTAGTACCTCTCCAGCTGGTATTAATAGAGGCCTGGATTGAATTGGCTCTTTCCTGGTGTGTGAGTGGGACTCAGTTCCACTCCAGCTGGTATGAATGGAGGCCTGGATTGACTTGGCTCTTTCCTGGTGCGTGAATGGGGCTCAGTACCACTCCAGCTGGTATTAATAGAGGTCTGGATTGAATTGGCTCTTTCCTGGTGTGTGAGTGGGGCTCAGTACCACTCCAGCTGGTATTAATAGAGGCCTGGATTGAATTGGCTCTTTCCTGGTGTGTGAGTGGGGCTCAGTACCATTTCAGCTGGTAGTTATAGAGGCCAGGATTGAATTGGCTCTTTCCTGGTGTGTGAGTGTGACTCAGTTCCACTCCAGCTGGTATTAATAGAGACGTGGATTGAATTGCCTCAATCCTGGTGTGTGAGTGTGGCTCAGTACCACTTCAGTTGGTATTTATAGAGGCCTGAATTGAATTGGCTCTTTCCTGGTGTGTGAGTGGGGCTCAGTACCACTTCAGCTGGTATTTATAGAGGGCCTGTATTGAATTGGCGCTTTCCTCGTGTGTGAGTGGGACTCAGTACCACTCCAGCTGGTATTAATAGAGACCTGGATTTAATTGTCGCTTTCCTGGTGTGTGAGTGGTTCTCGGAACCACTCCAGCTGGTGTTAATAGAGGTATGGATTGAATTGGCTCTTCCTGGTGTGTGAGTGGGACTCAGTACCACTCCAGCTGGTATTAATAGAGGTCTGGATTGAATTGGCTCCATCCTGGTGAGTGAGTGGGACTCAGTTACTACTCCAGCTGGTATTAATAGAGGTCTGGATTGAATTGATTCTTTCCTGGTGAGTGAGTGGGACTCAGTACCTCTCCAGCTGGTATTAATAGAGGCCTGGATTGAATTCATTCTTTCCTGGTGAGTGAGTGGGGCTCAGTACCACTCCAGCTGGTATTTATAGAGGCCTGGATTGAATTGATTCTTTCCTGGTGAGTGAGTGGGACTCAGTACCTCTCCAGCTGGTATTAATAGAGGCCTGGATTGAATTGATTCTTTCCTGATGAGTGAGTGGGACTCAGTACCTCTCCAGCTGGTATTAATCGAGGCCTGGATTGAATTGATTCTTTCCTGGTGAGTGAGTGGGACTCAGTACCTCTCCAGCTGGTATTAATAGAGGCCTGGATTGAATTGATTCTTTCCTGGTGAGTGAGTGGGACTCAGTACCACTCCATCTGGTATTAATAGAGGTATGCATTGATTTGGCACCTTCCTGGTGCGTGACTGGTGTCAGTACCACTCCAGCTGGTATTAATAGAGGCCTGGATTTAATTGCCTCTTTCCTGGTGTGTGAGTGGGACTCGGTAACACTGCAGCTAATATTTATAGAGGTGTGGATTGATATTTCTCTTTCCTGGTGTGTGAGTGGGACTCAGTACCACTCCAGCTGGTGTGAATAGAGGTCTGGATTGAATTGGCTCTTTCCTGGTGTGTGAGTGGGGCTCAGTACCACTTCAGCTGGTATTTGTCGAGGCCTGGATTGAATTGGCTCTTTCCTGGTGTGTGAGTGGGACTCAGTACCACTCCAGCTGGTATTTATAGAGACCTGGATTTAATTGCCTCTTTCCTGGTGTGTCAGTGTGACTCGGTACCACTCCAGCTGGTGTTCATAGAGGTCTGGATTGAATTGGCTCTTTCCTGGTGTGTGAGTGGATCTCTGTCCCACTCCAGCTGGTATTTATCGAGGTGTGGATTGAATTGCCTCAATCCTGGTGTGTGACTGGGGCTCAGTGCCACTTCAGCTGGTATTTATAGAGGCCTGGATTGAATTGGCTCTTTCCTGGTGTGTGAGTGGGGCTCAGTACCACTTCAGCTGGAATTTATATAGGTCTGGATTGAAGTGGCTCTTTCCTGGTGTGTGAGTGGGGCTCAGTCCCACTCCAGCTGGTATTTATCGAGGCCTGGATTGAATTGACTCTTTCGTGGTGTGTGAGTGGGACTCAGTAACTCTCCAGCTGGTATTAATAGAGGCCTGGATTGAATTGGCTCTTCCCATTGCTTGACAGGGGCTCAGTACCACTCCAGCTGGTATCAAAAGAGGATTGGTTTGAATTGGCTCCTTCCTGGTGTGTGAGTGGGGATCAGTACCACTCCAGCTGGTATTTATAGTGACCTGGATTGAATTGCCTCTCAGCTGGTGTGTGAGTGCGACTCAGTCCCACTCCAGCTGGTATTAATAGAGGTGTGGATTGAATTGACTCTTTCCTGGTGTCTGTGTGGGACTCAGTACCACTCCAGCTGGTATTAATAGAGGTCTGGATAGAATTTACTCTTTCCTGCTGTGTGACTGGGGATCAGTACCTCTCCAGCTGGTTTTGATAGAGGTCTGGATTGAATTGTCTCCTACCTGGTGAGTCAGTGGGGATCAGTACCACTCCAGCTGGTATTAATAGAGAGCTGGATTGAATTGCCTCTTTCCTGGCATGTGATTCGGAATCAGTGCCACTCCAGCTGTTATTAATAGAGTTCTGGATTGATTTGGCGCTTTGCTGGTGTGTGATAGGGACTCAGTACCACACCAGCTTGAACTCATAGAGGTCTGGATTGAATTGGCTCTTTCCTGGTGAGTGAGTGGGGCTCAGTACCACTCCAGCTGGTATTAATAGAGGTCTGGATTGAATTGGCTCCATCCTGGTGAGTGAGTGGTACTCAGTACCACTCCAGCTGGTATTAATAGAGGTCTGGATAGAATAGGCTCCATCCTGGTGCGTGAGTGGGGCTCAGTACCACTCCAGCTGGTATTAATAGAGGTCTGTATTTAATTGGCTCTTTCCTGGTGTGTGAGTCGGACTCAGTTCCACTCCAGCTGGTATTAATCGACGTCTGGATTGAATTGACTCTTTCCTGGTGTGTTTGTGGGGTTCAGTTCCACTCCAGCTGGTATTAATAGAGGTCTGGATTGAATTGGCTCCATCCTGGTGAGTGAGTGGTACTCAGTACCACTCCAGCTGGTATTAATAGAGGCCTGGATTGAATTGGCTCTTCCCTGGTGTGTGAGTGGGACTCAGTAACACTCCAGCTGGTATTAATAGAGGTCTGTATTTAATTGGCTCTTTCCTGGTGTGTGAGTCGGACTCAGTTCCACTCCAGCTGGTATTAATAGACGTCTGGATTGAATTGACTCTTTCCTGGTGTGTTTGTGGGGTTCAGTTCCACTCCAGCTGGCATTAATAGAGGCCTGGTTTGAATTGACTCTTTCCTTGTGTGTGAGTGGGACTCAGGACCACTCCGGCTGCTATTAATAGTGGCCTGGATTGACTTGGCTCTTGCTGGTGTGTGTGTGGGACTCAGTTCCAATCCAGCTGGTAATAATGGAGGCCTGGATTGACTTGGCTCTTTCCTGTTGCGTGACTGGGGCTCAGTACCACTACAGCTGGTATTAATAGAGACCTGGATTTAATTGCCTCTTTCCTGGTGTGTCAGAGGGTCTCAGTACCACTCCAGCTGGTGTTAATAGAGGCCTGGATTGAATTGGCTCTTTCCTGGTGTGTGAGTGGGGCTCAGTCCCACTCCAGCTGGTAGGTAATCGAGGTGCGGATTGAATTGCCTCAATCCTGGTTTGTGAGTGGGGCTCAGTACCACTTCAGCTGGTATTTATGGAGGCCTGGATTGAATTTGCTCTTTCCTGGTGTGTGAGTGGGGCTCAGTACGACTTCAGCTGGTATTTCGAGGCCTGGATTGAATTGGCTCTTTCCTGGTGTGTGCGTGATACTCAGTACCACTCCAGCTGGTATTAATAGAGACCTGGATTTAATTGTCTCTTTCCTGGTGTGTGAGTGGGTCTCGGTACGACTCCAGCTGGTGTTCATAGAGGTCTGGATTGAATTGGCTCTTTTCTGGTGTGTGAGTGGGGCTCAGTCCCACTCCAGCTGCTATTAATAGAGGTCTGGATTGAATTGGCTCTTTCCTGGTGAGTGAGTTTTGGCTCAGTACGACTCCAGCTGGTAATAATAGATGCCTGGATTTAATTGGCACTTTACTGGTGTGTGAGTGGGATTCAGCACCACTCCAGCTGGTATTAATAGAGATCTGGATTGAATTGGCTCTTTCCTGTTGTGTGAGTGGGGATCAGTCCCACTCCAGCTGGTATTAATAGTGGCCAAGATTGACTTGGCTCTTTCCTGGTGAGTGCGTGAGTCTCAGTACCACTCCATCTGGTATTAATTAGAATATTACAGCGCAGTACAGGCCCTTCGGCCCTCGATGTTGCGCCGATCATCTGACCTACACTATTCCATTTACATCCATATGTCTATCCAATGACCACTTAAATGCCCTTAAAGTTGGCGAGTCTACTACTGTTGCAGGCAGGGCGTTCCACGCCCCTACTACTCTCTGCGTAAAGAAACTACCTCTGACATCTGTCCTATATCTTTCACCCCTCAACTTAAAGCTATGTCCCCTCGTGTTTGCCATCCTCATCCGAGGAAAAAGACTCTCACTATCCACCCTATCTAACCCTCTGATTATCTTGTATGTCTCTATGAAGTCACCTCTCCTCCTCCTTCTCTCTAACGAAAACAACCCCAAGTCCCTCAGCCTTTCCTCGTAAGACCTTCCTTCCATACCAGGCAACATCCTAGTAAATCTCCTCTGCACCCTTTCCAAAGCTTCGACATCCTTCCTATAATGCGGTGACCAGAACTGCATGCAATACTCCAGGTGCGGCCTCACCAGAGTTTTGTACAGCTGCATCATGACCCCGTGGCTCTGAAACTCGATCCCCCTACTAATAAAGGCTAACACACCATATGCCTTCTTAACAGCCCTATTAACCTGGGTAGCAACTTTCAGGGATTTATGTACCTGGATACCAAGATCTCTCTGCTCATCTACACTACCAAGAATCTTCCCATTAGCCCAGTACTCTGCATTGCTGTTACTCCTTCCAAAGTGAATCACCTCACACTTCTCCGCATTAAACTCCATTTGCCATCTCTCAGCCCAGCTCTGCAGCCTATCTATGTCCCTCTGTACCCTACAACACCCTTCGACACTATCCACAACTCCACCGACCTTCGTGTCATCCGCAAATTTACTAACCCACCCTTCTACACCCTCATCCAGGTCGTTTATAAAAATGACAAACAGCAGTGGCCCCAAAACAGAACCTTGCGGTACACCACTAGCAACTAAACTCCAGGATGAACATTTGCCATCAACCACCACCCTCTGTCTTCTTTCAGCTAGCCAATTTCTGATCCAAAGCTCTAAATCACCTTCAACCCCATACTTGCGTATTTTCTGCAATAGCCTACCGTGGGGAACCTTATCAAACGCCTTACTGAAATCCATATACACCACATCCACGGCTTTACCCTCATCCACCTGTTTGGTCACCTTCTCGAAAAACTCAATAAGGTTTGTGAGGCACGACCTACCTTTCACAAAACCGTGCTGACTATCGCAAATGAACTTATTCTTTTCAAGATGATTATAAATCCTGTCTCTTATAACCTTTTCCAACATTTTACCCACAACCGAAGTAAGGCTCACAGGTCTATAATTACCAGGGCTGTCTCTACTCCCCTTCTTGAACAAGGGGACAACATTTGCTATCCTCCAGTCCTCCGGCACTACTCCTGTCGACAATGACGACTTAAAGATCAACAACAACGGCTCTGCAATCTCCTCCCTGGCTTCCCAGAGAATCCTAGGACAAATCCCATCTGGCCCAGGGGACTTATCTATTTTCACTCTTTCCAAAATTGCTAACACCTCCTCCTTGTGAATCTCAATCCCATCTAGCCTAGTAGGCTGTATCTCAGTAATCTCCTCGGCAACATTTTCTTTCTCTACTGTAAATACTGACGAAAAATATTCATTTAACGCTTCCCCTATCTCCTCTGATTCCGCACACAACTTCCCACTACTATCCTTGATTGGCCCTGTTCTAACTCTTATCATTCGTTTATTCCTGATATACCTATAGAAAGCCTTAGGGTTTTCTTTGATCCTATCCGCCAATGACTTCTCGTGTCCTCTCCTTGCTCTTCTTAGCCCTCCCTTTAGATCCTTCCTGGCTAGCTTGTAACTCTCAAGCGCCCTAACTGAGCCTTCACGTCTCATCCTAACATAAGCCGCCCTCTTCCTCTTGACAAGCGCTTCAACTTCTTGAGTAAACCACGGCTCCCTTGCTCGACAACTTCCTCCCTGCCTGACAGGTACATACTTATCAAGGACACGCATTAGCTGCTCCTTGAATAAGCTCCACATTTCGTTTGTGCCCATCCCCTGCAGTTTCCTTCCCCATCCTACACATCCTAAATCTTGCCTAATCGCGTCATATTTTCCTTTCCCCCAGCTATAATTCTTGCCCTGCGGTATATACCTGTCCCTGCCCATCGCTAAGGTAAACCTAACCGAATTGTGATCACTATCGCCAAAGTGCTCACCTACATCTAAATCAAACACCTGGCCGGGTTCATTACCCAGTACCAAATCCAATGTGGCATCGCCCCTGGTTGGCCTGTCCACATACTGTGTCAGAAAACCCTCCTGCACACACTGGACAAAAACAGACCCATCTAAAGTACTCGAACTATAGTATTTCCAGTCAATATTTGGAAAGTTAAAGTCCCCCATAACCACTACCCTGTTACTCTCGCTCCTGTCGAGAATGAATTGACTCTTTCCTGGTGAGTGAGTGGGACTCACTGCCACTCCAGCTGGTTTTAACAGAGGTATGGTTTGAAGTTGCTCTTCCCTGGTGTGTGAGTGGGAATCAGTACCACTCCAGCTGTTATTAATAGAGGTCTGGATTGATTTGTCTCTTTCCTGGTGTTTGAGTGGGGCGCAGTACCTCTCCAGCTGGTATTAATAGAGGTCTGGATTGAATTGACTCTCTCCTGGTGTGTGACTGGGGATCAGTACCTCTCCAGCTGGTATTGACAGAGGTCTGGATTGAATTGGCTCCTACCTGGTGTGTCAGTGGGGATCAGTACCACTCCAGCTGGTATTAATAGAGAGCTGGATTGAATTGCCTCTTTCCTGGCATGTGATTCGGAATCAGTGCCACTCCAGCTGGTATTAATAGAGTTCTGGATTGATTTGGCGCTTTGCTGGTGTGTGATAGGGACTCAGTACCACACCAGCTGGTATTAATAGAGGTCTGGATTGAATTGGCTCCATCCTGGTGAGTGAGTGGGACTCAGTACCACTCCAGCTGGTATTAATGGAGGTCTGGATTGAATTGGCTCTTTCCTGGTGTGTGAGTTGGGCTCAGTACCACTTCAGCTGGTATTTGTAGAGACCTGGATTGAATTGGCTCTTTCCTGGCGTGTGAGTGGGGTTCAGTACCACTCCAGCTGGTATTGATAGTGACCTGGATTGAATTGCCTCTCAGCTGTTGTGTGAGTGCGACTCAGTCCCACCACAGCTGGTATTAATAGATGTCTGGATTGATTTGGCTCTTTCCTGGTGTTTGAGTGGGGCGCAGTACCTCTCCAGCTGGTATTAATAGAGGTCTGGATTGAATTGACTCTCTCCTGGTGTGTGACTGGGGATCAGTACCTCTCCAGCTGGTATTGATAGAGGTCTGGATTGAATTGGCTCCTACCTGGTGAGTCAGTGGGGATGAGTACCACTCCAGCTGGTATTAATAGAGAGCTGGATTGAATTGCCTCTTTCCTGGCATGTGATTCGGACTCAGTGCCGCTCCAGCTGATATTAATAGAGTTCTGGATTGATTTGGCGCTTTGCTGGTGTTTGATTGGGACTCAGTACCACACCAGCTTGAACTCATAGAGGTCTGGATTGAATTGGCTCTTTCCTGGTGTGTGAGTCGGACTCAGTTTCACTCCAGCTGGTATTAATGGAGGTCTGGATTGAATTGCCTCTTTCCTGGTGTGTGAGTGGGGCTCAGTACCACACCAGCTGGTATGAAGAGGTCTGGATTGAATTGCCTCTTTTTGATGTGTGAGTGTGATCCGTACCTCTCCAGTTGATATTAATGGAGGTCTGGATTGAATTGCCTCTTTCCTGGTGAGTCAGTGGGGCTCAGTACCACTCCAGCTGGTATGAAAAGAGGATTGGATTGAATTGGCTGCTTCCTGGTGTGTGAGTGGGGATCAGTGCCACTCCAGCTGGTATTAATAGAGCTCTGGATTGAATTGCCTCTTTCCTGGTGTGTGGGTGTGGATCAGTACCTCTCCAGCTGGTATTAACAGAGGTCTGGATTGAATTGGCGCCTACCTGGTGAGTCAGTGGGGCTCAGTACCACTCCAGCTGGTATTAATAGAGAGCTGGATTTAATTGCCTCTTTCCTGGTGTGTCAGAGGGTCTCGGTACCACTCCAGCTGGTGTTAATAGAGGCCTGGATTGAATTGGCTCTTTCCTGGTGTCTGAGTGGGGCTCAGTCCCACTCCAGCTGGTATTTAATCGAGGTGCGGATTGAATTGCCTCAATCCTGGTGTGTGAGTGGGGCTCAGTACCACTTCAGCTGGTATTTATAGAGGCCTGGATTGAATTGGCTCTTTCCTGGTGAGTGAGTGATACTCAGTACCACTCCAGCTGGTATTAACAGAGACCTGGATATAATTGTCTCTTTCCTGGTGTGTGAGTGGGGCTCAGTACCACTCCAGCTGGTATTAATAGAGGCCTGGATTGAATTAGCTCTTTCCTGGTGAGAGAGTGGGGCTCAGTACCACTCCAGCTGGTATTAATAGAGGCCTGGATTTAATTGACTCTTTCCTGGTGAGTGTGTGGGACTCAGTACCACTCCAGCTGTTATTAATAGAGGTCTGGATTGATTTGGCTCTTTCCTGGTGTTTGAGTGGGGCGCAGTACCTCTCCAGCTGGTATTAATAGAGGTCTGGATTGAATTGACTCTCTCCTGGTGTGTGACTGGGGATCAGTACCTCTCCAGCTGGTATTGATAGAGGTCTGGATTGAATTGGCTGCTACCTGGTGAGTCAGTGGGGATGAGTACCACTCCAGCTGGTATTAATAGAGAGCTGGATTGAATTGCCTCTTTCCTGGCATGTGATTCGGACTCAGTGCCGCTCCAGCTGATATTAATAGAGTTCTGGATTGATTTGGCGCTTTGCTGGTGTTTGATTGGGACTCAGTACCACACCAGCTTGAACTCATAGAGGTCTGGATTGAATTGGCTCTTTCCTGGTGTGTGAGTCGGACTCAGTTCCACTCCAGCTGGTATTAATGGAGGTCTGGATTGAATTGCCTCTTTCCTGGTGTGTGAGTTGGGCTCAGTACCACTTCAGCTGGTATTGACAGTGACCTGGATTGAATTGCCTCTTTCCTGGTGAGTGCGTGGGACTCAGTACCACTCCAGCTGGTATTAATAGATGTCTGGATTGATTTGGCTCTTTCCTGGTGTTTGAGTGGGACTCAGGACCACTCCAGCTATTATTAATAGAGGTCTGGATTGAATTGGCTCTTTCCTGGTGTTTGAGTGGGTCTCAGTACCACTCCAGCTGGTATTAATAGAGGTCTGGATTGATTTGGCACTTTCCTGGTGAGTGAGTGGGGCTCAGTACCACTCCAGCTGGTATTAATAGACGTCTGGATTGAATTGGCTCCATCCTGGTGAGTGAGTGGGGCTCAGTACCACTCCAGCTGGTATTAATAGAGGTCTGGATTGAATTGACTCTTTCCTGGTGTGTGAGTGGGGCTCAGTACCACTCCAGCTGGAATGAAAAGAGGATTGGATTGAATTGGCTGCTTCCTGGTGTGTGAGTGGGGATCAGTACCACTCCAGCTGGTATTAATAGAGATCTGGATTGAATTGCCTCTTTCCTGGTGTGTGAGTGGGGATCAGTACCTCTCCAGCTGGTATTAATAGAGGTCTGGATTGAATTGGCGCCTACCTGGTGAGTCAGTGGGGCTCAGTACCACTCCAGCTGGTATTAATAGAGGTCTGGATTGAATTGGCTCTTTCCTGGTGTGTGAGTGGGGATCAGTACCACTCCAGCTGGTATTAATGGAAGCCTGGATCGAAATGGCTCTTCCCTGTTGTGTGAGTGGGGCTCCGCTCCTCTCCAGCTGGTATTAATAGAGGCCTGGTTTGAATTGACTCTTTCCTGGTGTGTTCGTGGGAATCAGTACCACTCCAGCTGGTATTAATAGAGGCCTGGATTTAATTGCCTCCTTCCTGGTGTGTGAGTGGGACTCGGTAACACTGCAGCTGGTATTTATAAAGGTCTGGATTGAATTGCCTCTTTCCTGGTGTGTGAGTGGGTCTCAGTACCACTCCAGCTGGTATTAACAGATGTCTGGATTGATTTGGCTCTTTCCTGATGTTTGAATGGGACTCAGTACCACTCCAGATGGTATTAATAGAGGTCTGGATTGAATTGGCTCTTTCCTGGTGTTTGAGTGGGTCTCAGTACCACTCCAGCTGGTATTAATAGAGGTCTGGATTGATTTGGCTCTTTCCTGGTGAGTGAGTGGGGCTCAGCACCACTCCATCTGGTATTAATAGAGGTCTGGATTGAATTGGCTCCATCCTGGTGAGTGACTGGGGCTCAGTACCACTCCAGCTGGTATTAATAGAGGTCTGGATTGAATTGACTCTTTCCTGGTGTGTGATTGGGGCACAGTACCACTCCAGCTGGTATTAATAGAGGCCTGGATTCAATTGCCTCTTTCCTGGTGTGTGAGTGGGACTCGGTAACACTGTAGCTGGTATTTATAGAGGTGTGGATTGAATTGCGTCTTTCCTGGTGTGTGAGTGGGACTCAGTCCCACTCCAGCTGGTATTTATCGAGGTATGGATTGAATTGCCTCTTTCCTGGTATGTGAGTGGGACTCAGTCCCACTCCAGCTGGTATTGATCGAGGTCTGGATTGAATTGCCTCTTTCCTGGTGTGTGAGTGGGTCTCAGTACCACTCCAGCTGGTATTAATAGATGTCTGGATTGATTTGGCTCTTTCCTGGTGTTTGAATGGGACTCAGTACCACTCCAGCTGGTATTAATAGAGGTCTGGATTGAATTGGCTCTTTCCTGGTGTTTGAGTGGGTCTCAGTACCACTCCAGCTGGTACTAATAGAGGTCTGGATTGAATTGACTCTTTCCTGGTGTGTGAGTGGGGCACAGTACCACTCCAGCTGGTATTAATAGAGGCCTGGATTCAATTGCCTCTTTCCTGGTGTGTGAGTGGGACTCGGTAACACTGTAGCTGGTATTTATAGAGGTGTGGATTGAATTGCCTCTTTCCTGGTGTGTGAGTGGGACTCAGTCCCACTCCAGCTGGTATTTATCGAGGTATGGATTGAATTGCCTCTTTCCTGGTGTGTGAGGTGGACTCAGTTGCACTCCAGCTGGTATTAATAGAGGTCTGGAGTGATTTGGCTCTTTACTGGTGTTTGAGTGAGGCTCAGTACCACTCCAGCTGGTATTAATAGAGGTCTGATTTGAATTGGCTCTTTCCTGGTGTGTGAGTGGGACTCAGTCCCACTCCAGCTGGTATTTATCGAGGTATGGATTGAATTGCCTCTTTCCTGGTGTGTGAGGTGGACTCAGTTGCACTCCAGCTGGTATTTATAGAGGTCTGGAGTGATTTGGCTCTTTACTGGTGTTTGAGTGGGGCTCAGTACCACTCCAGCTGGTATTAATAGAGGTCTGATTTGAATTGGCTCTTTCCTGGTTTGTGAGTGGGGCTCAGTACCACTCCAGCTGGTATTAATAGAGGCCTGCATTGAATTGGCTCTTCCCTGGTGTGTGAGCCGGACTCAGTACCACTCCAGCTGTTATTAATTGAGGTCTGGATTGAATTGGCTCTTTCCTGGTGTGTGAGTGGGGCTCAGTACCACTTCAGCTGGTATTTATAGAGACCTGGATTGAATTGGCGCTTTCCTGGTGTGTGAGTGGTGTTCAGTACCACTCCAGCTGTTATTAATAAAGATCTGGATTGAATTGCCTCTTTCCTGGTGTGTGAGTGGGGATCAGTACCACTCCAGCTGGTGTTAATAGAGGTCTGGATTGAATTGGCGCCTCATGGTGAGTCAGTGGGACTCAGTACCACTCCAGCTGGTATTAATAGAGATCTGGATTGAATTGGCTCTTTCCTGGTGTGTGAGTGGGGATCAGTACTACTCCAGCTGGTATTGATAGACGCCTGGATTGAATTGGCTCCTTCCAGGTGAGTGTATGGGGCACAGTACCACTCCAGCAGGTATGAATAGAGGTCTGGATTGAATTGGCACATTCCTGGTGTGTGAGTGGGACTCAGTCCCACTCCAGCTGGAATTAATGGAGGTGTGGATTGAATTGACTCTTTCCTGGTGTCTGTGTGGGACTCAGTACCACTCCAGCTGGTATTAATAGAGGTCTGGATTGAATTGGCTCTTTCCTGGTGTGTGAGTGGGGCTCAGTGCCACACCAGCTGGTATGAAGAGGTCTGCATTGAGTTGCCTCTTTTTGATGTGTGAGTGTGGATCAGGGCCTCTCCAGCTGATATTAATGGAGGTCTGGATTGAATTGCCTATTTCCTGGTGAGTCAGTGGGGCTCAGTACCACTCCAGCTGGTATGAAAAGAGGATTGGATTGAATTGGCTCCTTCCTGGTGTGTGAGTGGGGATCAGTACCACTCCAGCTGTTATTAATAGAGATCTGGATTGAATTGCCTCTTTCCTGGTGTGTGAGTGGGGATCAGTACCTCTCCAGCTGTTATTAATAGAGGTCTGGATTGAATTGGCGCCTACCTGGTGAGTCAGTGGGGCTCAGTACCACTCCAGCTGGTATTAATTGAGGGCTGGTTTAAATTGACTCTCTCTATTGTGTGAGGGGGACTCAGTACCACTGCAGCTGGTATTAATAGAAGTCTGGATTGAATTGGCTCTTTCCTGGTGTGTGAGTGGGGATCAGGACCACTCCAGCTGGTATTAATGGACGCCTGGATCGAAATGGCTCTTCCCTGTTGTGTGAGTGGGGCTCCGCTGCTCTCCAGCTGGTATTAATAGAGGCCTGGTTTGAATTGACTCTTTCCTGGTGAGTGAGTGGGACTCAGTACCACTCCAGCTGGTATTAATAGAGGCCTGGATTTAATTGCCTCTTTCCTGGTGTGTGAGTGGGACTCGGTAACACTGCAGCTGGTATTTATAAAGGTCTGGATTGAATTGCCTCTTTCCTGGTGTGTGAGTGGGTCTCAGTACCACTCCAGCTGGTATTAACAGATGTCTGGATTGATTTGGCTCTTTCCTGGTGTTTGAATGGGACTCAGTACCACTCCAGCTGGTATTAATAGAGGTCTGGATTGAATTGGCTCTTTCCTGGTGTTGGAGTGGGTCTCAGTACCACTCCAGCTGGTATTAATAGAGGTCTGGATTGATTTGGCACTTTCCTGGTGAGTGAGTGGGGCTCAGTACCACTCCAGCTGGTATTAATAGACGTCTGGATTGAATTGGCTCCATCCTGGTGTTTGATTGGGACTCAGTACCACACCAGCTTGAACTCATAGAGGTCTGGATTGAATTGGCTCTTTCCTGGTGTGTGAGTGGGGCTCAGTACCACTCCAGCTGGTATTAATAGAGGCCTGGATTGAATTAGCTCTTTCCTGGTGAGTGAGTGGGGCTCAGTACCACTCCAGCTGGTATTAATAGAGGCCTGGATTTAATTGACTCTTTCCTGGTGAGTGTGTGGGACTCAGTACCACTCCAGCTGTTATTAATAGAGGTCTGGATTGATTTGGCTCTTTCCTGGTGTTTGAGTGGGGCGCAGTACCTCTCCAGCTGGTATTAATAGAGGTCTGGATTGAATTGACTCTCTCCTGGTGTGTGACTGGGGATCAGTACCTCTCCAGCTGGTATTGATAGAGGTCTGGATTGAATTGGCTGCTACCTGGTGAGTCAGTGGGGATGAGTACCACTCCAGCTGGTATTAATAGAGAGCTGGATTGAATTGCCTCTTTCCTGGCATGTGATTCGGACTCAGTGCCGCTCCAGCTGATATTAATAGAGTTCTGGATTGATTTGGCGCTTTGCTGGTGTTTGATTGGGACTCAGTACCACACCAGCTTGAACTCATAGAGGTCTGGATTGAATTGGCTCTTTCCTGGTGTGTGAGTCGGACTCAGTTCCACTCCAGCTGGTATTAATGGAGGTCTGGATTGAATTGCCTCTTTCCTGGTGTGTGAGTTGGGCTCAGTACCACTTCAGCTGGTATTGACAGTGACCTGGATTGAATTGCCTCTTTCCTGGTGAGTGCGTGGGACTCAGTACCACTCCAGCTGGTATTAATAGATGTCTGGATTGATTTGGCTCTTTCCTGGTGTTTGAGTGGGACTCAGGACCACTCCAGCTATTATTAATAGAGGTCTGGATTGAATTGGCTCTTTCCTGGTGTTTGAGTGGGTCTCAGTACCACTCCAGCTGGTATTAATAGAGGTCTGGATTGATTTGGCACTTTCCTGGTGAGTGAGTGGGGCTCAGTACCACTCCAGCTGGTATTAATAGACGTCTGGATTGAATTGGCTCCATCCTGGTGAGTGAGTGGGGCTCAGTACCACTCCAGCTGGTATTAATAGAGGTCTGGATTGAATTGACTCTTTCCTGGTGTGTGAGTGGGGCTCAGTACCACTCCAGCTGGAATGAAAAGAGGATTGGATTGAATTGGCTGCTTCCTGGTGTGTGAGTGGGGATCAGTACCACTCCAGCTGGTATTAATAGAGATCTGGATTGAATTGCCTCTTTCCTGGTGTGTGAGTGGGGATCAGTACCTCTCCAGCTGGTATTAATAGAGGTCTGGATTGAATTGGCGCCTACCTGGTGAGTCAGTGGGGCTCAGTACCACTCCAGCTGGTATTAATAGAGGTCTGGATTGAATTGGCTCTTTCCTGGTGAGTGAGTGGGGATCAGTACCACTCCAGCTGGTATTAATGGAAGCCTGGATCGAAATGGCTCTTCCCTGTTGTGTGAGTGGGGCTCCGCTCCTCTCCAGCTGGTATTAATAGAGGCCTGGTTTGAATTGACTCTTTCCTGGTGTGTTCGTGGGAATCAGTACCACTCCAGCTGGTATTAATAGAGGCCTGGATTTAATTGCCTCTTTCCTGGTGTGTGAGTGGGACTCGGTAACACTGCAGCTGGTATTTATAAAGGTCTGGATTGAATTGCCTCTTTCCTGGTGTGTGAGTGGGTCTCAGTACCACTCCAGCTGGTATTAACAGATGTCTGGATTGATTTGGCTCTTTCCTGATGTTTGAATGGGACTCAGTACCACTCCAGATGGTATTAATAGAGGTCTGGATTGAATTGGCTCTTTCCTGGTGTTTGAGTGGGTCTCAGTACCACTCCAGCTGGTATTAATAGAGGTCTGGATTGATTTGGCTCTTTCCTGGTGAGTGAGTGGGGCTCAGCACCACTCCATCTGGTATTAATAGAGGTCTGGATTGAATTGGCTCCATCCTGGTGAGTGACTGGGGCTCAGTACCACTCCAGCTGGTATTAATAGATGTCTGGATTGAATTGACTCTTTCCTGGTGTGTGATTGGGGCACAGTACCACTCCAGCTGGTATTAATAGAGGCCTGGATTCAATTGCCTCTTTCCTGGTGTGTGAGTGGGACTCGGTAACACTGTAGCTGGTATTTATAGAGGTGTGGATTGAATTGCGTCTTTCCTGGTGTGTGAGTGGGACTCAGTCCCACTCCAGCTGGTATTTATCGAGGTATGGATTGAATTGCCTCTTTCCTGGTATGTGAGTGGGACTCAGTCCCACTCCAGCTGGTATTGATCGAGGTCTGGATTGAATTGCCTCTTTCCTGGTGTGTGAGTGGGTCTCAGTACCACTCCAGCTGGTATTAATAGATGTCTGGATTGATTTGGCTCTTTCCTGGTGTTTGAATGGGACTCAGTACCACTCCAGCTGGTATTAATAGAGGTCTGGATTGAATTGGCTCTTTCCTGGTGTTTGAGTGGGTCTCAGTACCACTCCAGCTGGTACTAATAGAGGTCTGGATTGAATTGACTCTTTCCTGGTGTGTGAGTGGGGCACAGTACCACTCCAGCTGGTATTAATAGAGGCCTGGATTCAATTGCCTCTTTCCTGGTGTGTGAGTGGGACTCGGTAACACTGTAGCTGGTATTTATAGAGGTGTGGATTGAATTGCCTCTTTCCTGGTGTGTGAGTGGGACTCAGTCCCACTCCAGCTGGTATTTATCGAGGTATGGATTGAATTGCCTCTTTCCTGGTGTGTGAGGTGGACTCAGTTGCACTCCAGCTGGTATTAATAGAGGTCTGGAGTGATTTGGCTCTTTACTGGTGTTTGAGTGAGGCTCAGTACCACTCCAGCTGGTATTAATAGAGGTCTGATTTGAATTGGCTCTTTCCTGGTGTGTGAGTGGGACTCAGTCCCACTCCAGCTGGTATTTATCGAGGTATGGATTGAATTGCCTCTTTCCTGGTGTGTGAGGTGGACTCAGTTGCACTCCAGCTGGTATTTATAGAGGTCTGGAGTGATTTGGCTCTTTACTGGTGTTTGAGTGGGGCTCAGTACCACTCCAGCTGGTATTAATAGAGGTCTGATTTGAATTGGCTCTTTCCTGGTTTGTGAGTGGGGCTCAGTACCACTCCAGCTGGTATTAATAGAGGCCTGCATTGAATTGGCTCTTCCCTGGTGTGTGAGCCGGACTCAGTACCACTCCAGCTGTTATTAATTGAGGTCTGGATTGAATTGGCTCTTTCCTGGTGTGTGAGTGGGGCTCAGTACCACTTCAGCTGGTATTTATAGAGACCTGGATTGAATTGGCGCTTTCCTGGTGTGTGAGTGGTGTTCAGTACCACTCCAGCTGTTATTAATAAAGATCTGGATTGAATTGCCTCTTTCCTGGTGTGTGAGTGGGGATCAGTACCACTCCAGCTGGTGTTAATAGAGGTCTGGATTGAATTGGCGCCTCATGGTGAGTCAGTGGGACTCAGTACCACTCCAGCTGGTATTAATAGAGATCTGGATTGAATTGGCTCTTTCCTGGTGTGTGAGTGGGGATCAGTACTACTCCAGCTGGTATTGATAGACGCCTGGATTGAATTGGCTCCTTCCAGGTGAGTGTATGGGGCACAGTACCACTCCAGCAGGTATGAATAGAGGTCTGGATTGAATTGGCACATTCCTGGTGTGCGAGTGGGACTCAGTCCCACTCCAGCTGGAATTAATGGAGGTGTGGATTGAATTGACTCTTTCCTGGTGTCTGTGTGGGACTCAGTACCACTCCAGCTGGTATTAATAGAGGTCTGGATTGAATTGGCTCTTTCCTGGTGTGTGAGTGGGGCTCAGTGCCACACCAGCTGGTATGAAGAGGTCTGCATTGAGTTGCCTCTTTTTGATGTGTGAGTGTGGATCAGGGCCTCTCCAGCTGATATTAATGGAGGTCTGGATTGAATTGCCTATTTCCTGGTGAGTCAGTGGGGCTCAGTACCACTCCAGCTGGTATGAAAAGAGGATTGGATTGAATTGGCTCCTTCCTGGTGTGTGAGTGGGGATCAGTACCACTCCAGCTGTTATTAATAGAGATCTGGATTGAATTGCCTCTTTCCTGGTGTGTGAGTGGGGATCAGTACCTCTCCAGCTGTTATTAATAGAGGTCTGGATTGAATTGGCGCCTACCTGGTGAGTCAGTGGGGCTCAGTACCACTCCAGCTGGTATTAATTGAGGGCTGGTTTAAATTGACTCTCTCTATTGTGTGAGGGGGACTCAGTACCACTGCAGCTGGTATTAATAGAAGTCTGGATTGAATTGGCTCTTTCCTGGTGTGTGAGTGGGGATCAGGACCACTCCAGCTGGTATTAATGGACGCCTGGATCGAAATGGCTCTTCCCTGTTGTGTGAGTGGGGCTCCGCTGCTCTCCAGCTGGTATTAATAGAGGCCTGGTTTGAATTGACTCTTTCCTGGTGAGTGAGTGGGACTCAGTACCACTCCAGCTGGTATTAATAGAGGCCTGGATTTAATTGCCTCTTTCCTGGTGTGTGAGTGGGACTCGGTAACACTGCAGCTGGTATTTATAAAGGTCTGGATTGAATTGCCTCTTTCCTGGTGTGTGAGTGGGTCTCAGTACCACTCCAGCTGGTATTAACAGATGTCTGGATTGATTTGGCTCTTTCCTGGTGTTTGAATGGGACTCAGTACCACTCCAGCTGGTATTAATAGAGGTCTGGATTGAATTGGCTCTTTCCTGGTGTTGGAGTGGGTCTCAGTACCACTCCAGCTGGTATTAATAGAGGTCTGGATTGATTTGGCTCTTTCCTGGTGAGTGAGTGGGGCTCAGCACCACTCCATCTGGTATTAATAGAGGTCTGGATTGAATTGGCTCCATCCTGGTGAGTGATTGGAGCTCAGTACCACTCCAGCTGGTATTAATAGAGGTCTGGATTGAATTGACTCATTCCTGGTGAGTGAGTGGGGCACAGTACCACTCCAGCTGGTATTAATAGAGGCCTGGATTCAATTACCTCTTTCCTGGTGTGTGAGTGGGACTCGGTAACACTGTAGCTGGTATTTATAGAGGTGTGGATTGAATTGCCTCTTTCCTGGTGTGTGAGTGGGACTCAGTCCCACTCCAGCTGGTATTTATCGAGGTATGGATTGAATTGCCTCTTTCCTGGTGTGTGAGTGGGACTCAGTCCCACTCCAGCTGGTATTTATCGAGGTCTGGATTGAATTGCCTCTTTCCTGGTTTGTGAGTGGGTCTCAGTACCACTCCAGCTGGTATTAATAGATGTCTGGATTGATTTGGCTCTTTCCTGGTGTTTGAATGGGACTCAGTACCACTCCAGCTGGTATTAATAGAGGCCTGGATCGAAATGGCTCTTCCCTGGTGTGTGAGTGAGGCTCAGTACCACTCCAGCTGGTATTAATAGATGCCTGTATTGTATTGACTCTTTCCTGGTCTGTGAGTGAGACTCAGTTCCACTCCAGCTGGTATTAATAGAGGCCTGGATTTAATTGCCTCTTTCCTGGTGTGTGAGTGGGACACGGTAACACTGCATTTGTTATTTATAAAGGTCTGGATTGAATTGCCTCTTTCCTGGTGTGTGAGTGGAACTCAGGACCTCTCCAGCTGGTATTAATAGAGGTCTGGATTGAATTGGCGCCTACCTGGTGAGTCAGTGGGGCTCAGTACCACTCCAGCTGGTATTAATAGAGGGCTGGTTTAAATTGACTCTCTCTGGTGTGTGAGTGGGACTCAGTACCACTCCAGCTGGTATTAATAGAGATCTGGATTGAATTGGCTCTTCCCTGGTGTGTGAGTGGGGCTCCGTTCCACTCCAGCTGGTATTAATAGAGCCCTGGTTTGAATTGACTCTTTCCTGGTGTGTGAGTGGGAATCAGTACCACTCCAGCTGGTATTAATAGAGGCCTGGATTGAATTGACACTTTCCTGGTGAGTGAGTGTGTCTCAGTACCACTCCAGCTGGTATTAATAGATGCCTGGATTGAATTGACTCTTTCCTGGTCTGTGAGTCAGACTCAGTTCCACTCCAGCTGGTATTAACAGAGGCCTGGATTTAATTGCCTCTTTCCTGGTGAGTGAGTGGGACTCGGTAACAATGCAGCTGGTATTTATAAAGGTCTGGATTGAATTGCCTCTTTCCTGGTGAGTGAGTGGGACTCAGTACCACTCCAGCTGGTATTAATAGAGGTCTGGATTGATTTGACTCTTTCCTGGTGAGTGAGTGGGGCTCAGTACCACTCCAGCTGGTATTAATAAAGATCTGGATTGAATTACCTCTTTCCTGGTGAGTGAGTGGGGATCAGTCCCACTCCAGCTGGTGTTAATAGAGTTCTGGATTGACTTGGCGCCTACCTGGTGAGTCAGTGGGGCTCAGTACCACTCCAGTTGGTATTAATAGAGGGCTGGTTTAAATTGACTCTCTCTGGTGTGTGAGTGGGACTCAGTACCACTCCAGCTGATATTAATAGAGATCTGGTTTAAATTGGCTCTTTCCTGGTGTGTGAGTGGGGATCAGTACCACTCCAGCTGCTATTAATAGAGTTCTGGATTGAATTGGATCCTTCCTGGTGAGTGAGTGGGGCTCAGTACCACTACAGCTGGTATTAATAGAGGCCTGGATTGAATTGACTCTTTCCTGGTGAGTGAGTGGGACTCAGTACCACTCCAGCTGGTATTCGTCCAGCTGGACGAGAGTGGTCCAAAAGGGAGAGTGCTAAATTGGGGGAAGGCCAACTACACCAAAATTCGGCAGGAGCTGGGAAATGTAGATTGGGAGCAGCTGTTTGAAGGTAAATCCACATGTGATATGTGGGAGGCTTTGAAAGAGAGGTTGATTAGCGTGCAAGAGAGACATGTTCCTGTGAAAATGAGGGATAGAAATGGCAAGATTAGGGAACCATGGATGACAGGTGAAATTGTGAGACTAGCTCAGAGGAAAAAGGAAGCATACATAAGGTCTAGGCGGCTGATGAAAGACGAAGCTTTGAAAGAATATCGGGAATGTAGGACCAATCTGAAACGAGGAATTAAGAGGGCTAAAAGGGGTCATGAAATATCTTTAGCAAACAGGGTTAAGGAAAATCCCAAAGCCTTTTATTCATATATAAGGAGAACGAGGGTAACTAGAGAAAGGATTGGCCCACTAAAGGACAAAGGAGGAATGTTATGCTTGGACTCAGAGAAAATGGGTGAGATTCTAAACGAGTACTTTGCATCGGTATTCACCGAGGAGAGGGACATGACGGATGTTGAGGTTAGGAACAGATGTTTGATTACTCTAGGTCAAGTCGGCATAAGGAGGGAGGAAGTGTTGGGTATTCTAAAGGGCATTAAGGTGGACAAGTCCCCAGGTCCGGATGGGATCTATCCCAGGTTACTGAGGGAAGCGAGAGAGGAAATAGCTGGGGCCTTAACAGATATCTTTGCAGCATCCTTAAACATGGGTGAGGTCCCGGAGGACTGGAGAATTGCTAATGTTGTCCCCTTGTTTAAGAAGAGTAGCAGGGATAATCCAGGTAATTATAGACCGGTGAGCCTGACGTCAGTGGTAGGGAAGCTGCTGGAGAAGATACTGAGGGATAGGATCTATTCCCATTTGGAAGAAAATGGGCTCATCAGTGATAGGCAACATGGTTTTGTGCAGGGAAGGTCATGTCTTACCAACTTAATAGAATTCTTTGAGGAAGTGACAAAGTTGATTGATGAGGGAAGGGCTGTCGATGTCATATACATGGACTTCAGTAAGGCGTTTGATAAGGTTCTCCATGGCAGGCTGATGGAGAAAGTGAAGGCGCTTGGGGTCCAAGGTGTACTCGCTAGATGAATAAAGAACTGGCTGGGCAACAGGAGACAGAGAGTAGCAGTAGAAGGGAGTTTCTCAAAATGGAGACGTGTGACCAGTGGTGTTACACAGGGATCCGTGCTGGGACCACTGTTGTTTGTGATATACATTAATGCTTTGGAGGAAAGTATAGGTGGACTGATTAGCAAATTTGCAGACGACACTAAGATTGGTGGAGAAGCAGATAGTGAAGGGGACTGTCAGAGAATACAGAAGAATATAGATAGATTGGAGAGTTGGGCAGAGAAATGGCAGATGGAGTTCAATCAGGGCAAATGCGAGGTGATGCATTTTGGAAGATCCAATTCAAGAGTGAACTATACAGTAAATGGAAAAGTCCTGGGGAAAATTGATGTCCAGAGAGATTTGGGTGTTCAGGTCCACTGTTCCCTGAAGGTGGCAACGCAGGTAAATAGAGTGGTCAAGAAGGCATACGGCATGCTTTCCTTCATCGGACGGGGTATTGAGTACAAGAGTTGGCAGGTCATGTTACAGTTGTATAGGACTTTGGTTCGGCCACATTTGGAATACTGCGTACAGTTCTGGTCGCCACATTATCAAAAGGATGTGGATGCTTTGGAGAGGGTGCAGAGGAGGTTCACCAGGATGTTGCCTGGTATGGAGGGCGCTAGCTATGAAGAGAGGTTGAGCAGATTAGGATTATTTTCATTAGAAAGACGGAGGTTGAGGGGGGACCTGATTGAGGTGTACAAAATCATGAGAGGTATAGACAGGGTGGATAGCAAGAGGCTTTTTCCCAGAGTGGGGGTTTCAATTACTAGAGGACACGAGTTCAAAGTGAAAGGGGAAAAGTTTAGGGGGGATATGCGTGGAAAGTTCTTTACGCAGAGGGTGGTGGGCACCTGGAACGCATTGCCAGCGGAGGTGGTAGATGCGGGCACGATGGAGTCTTTTAAGATGTATCTAGACAGATACATGAATGGGCAGGAAGAAAAGAGATACAGAACCTTAGAAAATAGGCGACATGTTTAGAGAGAGGATCTGGATCGGCGCAGGCTTGGAGGGCCGAAGGGCCTGTTCCTGTGCTGTAATTATCTTTGTTCTTTGTTCTTTAATAGAGGCCTGGATCGAAATGGCTCATCCCTGGTCTGTGAGTGAGGCTCAGTACCACTCCAGCTGGTATTAATAGATGCCTGGATTGAATTGACTCTTTCCTGGTCTGTGAGTGAGACTCAGTTCCACTCCAGCTAGCATTAATATTGGCCTGGATTAAATTGCCTCTTTCCTGGTGTGTGAGTGGGACTCGGTAACAATGCAGCTGGTATTTATGAAGGTCTGGATTGAATTGCCTCTTTCCTGGTGAGTGAGTGGGACTCAGTACCACTCCAGCTGGTATTAATAGATGTCTGGATTGATTTGGCTCTTTCTTGGTTTTTGAGTGGGACTCAGTACCACTCCAGCTGGTATTAATAGAGGTCTGGATTGATTTGACTCTTTCCTGGTGTGTGAGTGTGGCTCAGTACCACTTCAGCTGGTATTTATAGAGACCTGGATTGAATTGGCTCTTTCCTGGTGTGTGAGTGGGGATCAGTACCACTCCAGCTGGTGTTAATAGAGGTCTGGATTGAATTGGCACCTACCTGGTGAGTCAGTGGGGCTCAGTACCACTCCAGCTGGTATTAATAGAGGGCTGGTTTAAATTGACTCTCTCTGGTGTGTGAGTGGGACTCAGTACCACTCCAGCTGGTATTAATAGAGATCTGGATTGAATTGGCTCTTTCCTGGTGTGTGAGTGGGGATCAGTACCACTCCAGCTGGTATTACTAGACGCCTGGATTGAATTGGCTCCTTCCAGGTGAGTGAGTGGGGCACAGTACCACTCCGGCTGGTGTTAGTAATAGGTCTGGATTGAATTGACTCTTTATTGGTGATTGAGTGGGGCTCAGTACCACTCCAGCTGGTATTAATAGAGGGCTGGTTTAAATTGACTCTCTCTGGTGTGTGAGTGGGACTCAGTACCACTCCAGCTGGTATTAATAGAGATCTGGATTGAATTGGCTCTTTCCTGGTGTGTGAGTGGGGATCAGTACCACTCCAGCTGGTGTTAATAGAGGTCTGGATTGAATTGGCGCCTACCTGGTGAGTCAGTGGGGCTCAGTACCACTCCAGCTGGTATTAATAGAGGGCTGGTTTAAAGTGACTCTCTCTGGTGTGTGAGTGGGACTCAGTACCACTCCAGCTGGTGTTAATAGAGGCCTGCATTGAATTGGCTCTTTCCTGGTGTTTGAGTGGGGCTCATTATGCGCCAGCTGGTATAAATAGAGGCCTGCATTGAATTGGAAATTCCCTGGTGTGTGAGCGGGACTCAGTACCACTCCAGCTGTTATTAATTGAGGTCTGGATTGAATTGGCTCTTTCCTGGTGTGTGAGTGGGGTTCAGTACCACTCCAACTGGTATTGATAGTGACCTGGATTGAATTGCCTCTCAGCTGGTGTGTGAGTGGGACTCAGTCCCACTCCAGCTGGTATTAATAGAGGTGTGGATTGAATTGACTCTTTCCTGGTGTCTGTGTGGGACTCAGTACCACTCCAGCTGGTATGAATAGAGGTCTGGATTGAATTGGCTCTTTCCTGGTGTGTGAGTGGGGCTCAGTACCCCACCAGCTGGTATGAAGAGGTCTGCATTGAATTGCCTCTTTTTGATGTGTGAGTGTGGATCAGTACCTCTCCAGCTGATATTAATGGAGGTCTGGATTGAATTGCCTCTTTCCTGGTGAGTCAGTGGGGCTCAGTACCACTCCAGCTGGTATGAAAGGAGGATTGGATTGAATTGGCTCCTTCCTGGTGTGTGAGTGGGGATCAGTACCACTCCAGCTGGTATTAATAGAGATCTGGATTGAATTGCCTCTTTCCTGGTGTGTGAGTGGAGATCAGTACCTCTCCAGCTGGTGTTAATAGAGGTCTGGATTGAATTGGCGCCTTCCTGGTGAGTCAGTGGGGCTCAGTACCACTCCAGCTGGTATTAATAGAGGGCTGGTTTAAATTGACTCTCTCTGGTGTGTGAGTGGGACTCAGTACCACTCCAGCTGGTATTAATAGAGATCTGGATTGAATTGGCTCTTTCCTGGTTTGTGAGTGGGGATCAGTACCACTCCAGCTGGTATTAATAGAGGCCTGGATTGAATTGACTCTTTCCTGGTGAGTGAGTGGGACTCAGTACCACTCCAGCTGGTATTAATAGAGGCCTGGATCGAAATGGCTCTTCCCTGGTGTGTGAGTGAGGCTCAGTACCACTCCAGCTGGTATTAATAGAGGCCTGGATATAATTGCCTCTTTCCTGGTGTGTGAGTGGGACTCGGTAACACTGCAGCTGGTATTTATAAAGGTCTGGATTGAATTGCCTCTTTCCTGGTGTGTGAGTGGGACTCAGTACCTCTCCTGCTGGTATTAATGGAGGTCTGGATTGAATTGGCGCCTACCTGGTGAGTCAGTGGGGCTCAGTACCACTCCAGCTGGTATTAATAGAGGGCTAGTTTAAATTGACTCTCTCTGGTGTCTGAGTGGGACTCAGTACCACTCCAGCTGGTATTAATAGAGATCTGGATTGAATTGGCTCTTTCCTGGTGTGTGAGTGGGGATCAGTACCACTCCAGCTGGTATTAATAGACGCCTGGATCGAAATGGCTCTTCCCTGGTGTTTGAGTGGGGCTCCATTCCACTCCTGCTGGTATTAATAGAGGCCTGGTTTGAATTGACTCATTCCTGGTGTGTGAGTGGGACTCAGTACCACTCCAGCTGGTATTAATAGATGCCTGGATTGAATTGACTCTTTCCTGGTCTGTGAGTCAGACTCAGTTCCACTCCAGCTGGTATTAATAGAGGCCTGGATTTAATTGCCTCGTTCCTGGTGTGTGAGTGGGACTCGGTAACAATGCAGCTGGTATTTATAAAGGTCTGGATGGAATTGCCTCTTTCCTGGTGTGTGAGTGGGACTCAGTACCACTCCAGCTGGTATTAATAGAGGTCTGGATTGATTTGACTCTTTCCTGGTGAGTGACTGGGGCTCAGTACCACTCCAGCTGGTATTAATAAAGATCTGGATTGAATTGCCTCTTTCCTGGTGAGTGAGTGGGGATCAGTCCCACTCCAGCTGGTGTTAATAGAGTTCTGGATTGACTTGGCGCCTACCTGGCGAGTCAGTGGGGCTCAGTACCACTCCAGTTGGTATTAATAGAGGGCTGGTTTAAATTGACTCTCTCTGGTGTGTGAGTGGGACTCAGTACCACTCCAGCTGATATTAATAGAGATCTGGTTTAAATTGGCTCTTTCCTGGTGTGTGAGTGGGGATCAGTACCACTCCAGCTGCTATTAATAGAGTTCTGGATTGAATTGGCTCCATCCTGGTGAGTGAGTGGGACTCTGTACCACTCCAGCTGGTATTAATAGAGATCTGGATTGAATTGGCTCTTTCCTGGTGTTTGAGTGGGACTCAGTACCGCTCCAGCTGGTATTAAAAGAGGTCTGGATTGATTTGACTCTTTCCTGGTGAGTGAGTGGGGCTCAGTACCACTCCAGCTGGTATTAATAGATTTCTGGATTGAATTGGCTCCATCCTGGTGAGTGAGTGGGACTCAGTACCACTCCAGCTGGTATTAATAGAGATCTGGATTGAATTGGCTCCTTCCTGGTGAGTGAGTGGGGCTCAGTACCACTCCAGCTGGTAATAATAGAGATCTGGATTGAATTGACTCCTTCCTGGTGCGTGAGTGGGACTCAGTACCACTCCAGCTGGTTTTAATAGAGGCCTGGATTGAATTTACTCTTTCCTGGTGAGTGAGTGCGGCTCAGTACCACTCCAGCTGATATTAATAGAGGCCTGGATTGAATTGACTCTTTCCTGGAGTGTGAGTGGGGCTCAGTACCACTCCAGCTGGTATTAATAGAGGCCTGGATTTAATTGCCTCTTTCCTGGTGTGTGAATGGGACTCAGTCCCACTCCAGCTGTTATTTATCCAGGTATGAATTGAATTGCCTCTTTCCTGGTGTGTGAGTGGGACTCAGTACCACTCCAGCTGGTATTAATAGAGGTCTGTATTGAATTGGCTCTTTCCTGGTGTGTGAGTGGGGATCAGTACCACTCCAGCTGGTATTAATAGAGGTCTGGATTGATCTGGCTCTTTCCTGGTGTTTGCGGTGGACTCAGTACCACTCCAGCTGGTCCTAATAGAGATCTGGATTGAATTGGCTCTTTCCTGGTGTGTGAGTGGGGATCAGTACCACTCCAGCTTGTATTAATAGACGCCTGGATTGAATTGGCTCCTTCCAGGTGAGTGAGTGGGACTCAGAACCACTTCAGCTGCTGTTAATAGAGGCCTGGATCGAAATGGCTCTTCCCTGGTTTGAAGTGGGGATCAGTTCCACTCCAGCTGGTATTAATAGGGGCCTGGTTTGAATTGACTCTTTCCTGGTGTGTGAGTGGGAATCAGTACCAATCCAGCTGGTATTAATAGAGGCCTGGATTGAATTGACTCTTTCCTGGTGAGTGAGTGGGACTCAGTACCACTCCAGCTGGTATTAATAGAGGTCTGGATTTAATTGCCTCTTTCCTGGTGTGTGAACGGGACTCAGTCCCACTCCAGCTGTTATTTATCGAGGTATGGATTGAATTGCCTCTTTCCTGGTGTGTGAGTGGGACTCAGTACCACACCAGCTGGTCCTAATAGAGATCTGGATTGAATTAGCTCTTTCCTGGTGTGTGAGTGGGGATCAGTACCACTCCAGCTGGTATTAATAGACGCCTGGATTGAATTGGCTCCTTCCAGGTGAGTGAGTGGGACTCAGTACCACTTCAGCTGCTGTTAATAGAGGCCTGGATCGAAATGGCTCTTCCCTGGTTTGAAGTGGGGATCAGTTCCACTCCAGCTGGTATTAATAGGGGCCTGGTTTGAATTGACTCTTTCCTGGTGTGTGAGTGGGAATCAGTACCAATCCAGCTGGTATTAATAGAGGCCTGGATTGAATTGACTCTTTCCTGGTGAGTGAGTGGGACTCAGTACCACTCCAGCTGGTATTAATAGAGGTCTGGATTGAATTGGCTCCATCCTGGTGTGTGAGTGGGGCTCAGTACCACTCCAGCTGCTAATAATAGAGATCTGGATTGAATTGACTCTTTCCTGGTGTGTGAGTGGGACTCAGTACCACACCAGCTGGTAATAATAGAGGTATGGATTGAATTGGCTCTTTCCTGGTGAGTGAGTGGTACTCAGTACCACTCCAGCTGGTATTAATAGAGGCCTGGATTGAATTGACTCTTAGCTGGGGTGTGAGTGGGACTCAGTACCACTCCAGCTGGTATTAATAGAGGCCTGGATTGAATTGACTCTTTCCTGGTGAGTGAGTGGGACTCAGTACCACTCCAGCTGGTATTAATAGATGCCTGGATTGAATTGACTCTTTCCTGGTCTGTGAGTCAGACTCAGTTCCACTCCAGCTGGTATTTATAGAGGCCTGGATTTAATTGCCTCTTCCCTGGTGTGTGAGTGGGACTCAGTACCACTCCAGCTGGTATTAATAGATGTCTGGATTGATTTGGCTCTTTCCTGGTGTGTGAGTGGGACTCGGTAACACTGCAGCTGGTATTTATAAAGGTCTGGATTGAATTGCCTCTTTCCTGGTGAGTGAGTGGGACTCAGTACCACTCCAGCTGGTATTAATAGATGTCTGGATTGATTTGGCTCTTTCCTGGTGTTTGAGTGGGACTCAGTACCACTCCAGCTGGTATTAATAGAGGTCTGGATTGATTTGACTCTTTCCTGATGAGTGAGTGGGGCTCAGTACCACTCCAGCTGTTATTAATAGAGATCTGGATTGAATTGCCTCTTTCCTGGTGTGTGAGTGGGGATCAGTACCTCTCCAGCTGGTGTTAATAGAGATCTGGATTTAATTGGCGCCTACCTGGTGAGTCAGTGGGGCTCAGTACCACTCCAGCTGGTATTAATAGAGGGCTGGTTTAAATTGACTCTCTCTGGTGTGTGAGTGGGACTCAGTACCACTCCAGCTGGTATTAATAGAGATCTGGATTGAATTGGCTCTTTCCTGGTGTGTGAGTGGGGATCAGTACCACTCCAGCTGGTATTAATAGACGCCTGGATTGAATTGGCTCCTTCCAGGTGAGTGAGTGGTACTCAGTACCACTTCAGCTGCTGTTAATAGAGGCCTGGATTGAATTGACTCTTTCCTGGTGAGTGAGTGGGACTCAGTACAACTCCAGCTGGTATTAATAGATGCCTGGATTGAATTGACTCTTTCCTGGTGTGTGAGTGAGACTCAGTACCACTCCAGCTGGTATTAATAGATGCCTGGATTGAATTGACTCTTTCCTGGTCTGTGAGTGAGACTCAGTTCCACTCCAGCTAGTTTTAATTGAGGCCTGGATTTAATTGCCTGTTTCCTGGTGTGTGAGTGGGACTCGGTAACACTGCAGCTGGTATTTGTAGAGGTGTGGATTGAATTGCCTCTTTCCTGGTGAGTGAGTGGGATTCAGTACCACTCCAGCTGGTAATAATAGAGATCTGGATTGACTTGGCTCCATCCTGGTGAGTGAGTGGGGCTCAGTACCACACCAGCTGGTATTAATAGAGATCTGGATTGAATTGACTCTTTCCTGGTCTGTGAGTGGGGATCAGTACCGCTCCAGCTGGTATTAATAGACGCCTGGATCGAAATGGCTCTTCCCTGGTGTGTGAGTGGGACTCAGTACCACTCCAGCTGGTATTAATAGATGTCTGGATTGATTTGGCTCTTTCCTGGTGTGTGAGTGGGACTCGGTAACACTGCAGCTGGTATTAATAGAGGCCTGGATTGAATTGACTCTTTCCTGGTGAGTGAGTGGGACTCAGTACCACTCCAGCTGGTATTAATCGAGGTCTGGATTGATTTGGCTCTTTCCTGGTGTTTGAGTGGGACTCAGTACCGCTCCAGCTTGTATTAATAGATTTCTGGATGGAATTGGCTCCATCCTGGTGAGTGAGTGGGACTCAGTACCACTCCAGCTGGTAATAATAGAGATCTGGATTGAATTGGCTCCATCCTGGTGAGTGAGTGGGGCTCAGTACCACACCAGCTGGTATTAAAAGAGATCTGGATTGAATTGGCTCCTTCCTGGAGTGTGAGTGGGGCTCAGTAGCACTCCAGCTGGTAATAATAGATATCTGGATTGAATTGACTCTTTCCTGGTGAGTGAGTGGGACTCAGTACCACTCCAGCTGGTATTAATAGATGCCTGGTTTGAATTGACTCTTTCCTGGACTGTGAGTCAGACTCAGTTCCACTCCAGCTGGTATTTATAAAGGTTTGGATTGAATTGCCTCGTTCCTGGTGAGTGAGTGGGACTCAGTAACACTCCAGCTGGTCCTAAGAGATGTCTGGATTGATTTGGCTCTTTCCTGGTGTTTGAGTGGGACTCGGTACCACTCCAGCTGGTATTAATAGAGGTCTGGATTGATTTGACTCTTTCCTGTTGAGTGAGTGGGACTCAGTACCACTCCAGCTGGTCCTAATAGATGTCTGGATTGATTTGGCTCTTTCCTGGTGTTTGAGTGGGACTCGGTACCACTCCAGCTGGCATTAATAGAGGCCTGGATTTAATTGCCTCTTTCCTGGTGTGTGAGTGGGGCTCAGCAGCATTCCAGCTGGTAATAATAGAGATCTGGATTGAATTGACTCTTTCCTGGTGTGTGAGTGGGACTCAGTACCACTCCAGCTGGTATTAATAGAGGCCTGGATTGAATTGACTCTTTCCTGGTGAGTGAGTGCGGCTCAGTACCACTCCAGCTGGTATTAATAGAGGCCTGGATTGAATTGACACTTTCCTGGTGTGTGAGTGGGGCTCAGTACCACTCCAGCTGGTATTAATAGAGGCATGGATTTAATTGCCTCTTTCCTGGTGTGTGAGTGGGACTCGGTAACACTGCAGCTGGTATTTGTAGAGGTGTGGATTGAATTGCCTCTTTCCTGGTGTGTGAGTGGGACTCAGTCCCACTCCAGCTGGTATTTATCGAGGTATGGATTGAATTGCCTCTTTCCTGGTGTGTGAGTGGGACTCAGTTCCACTCCAGCTGGTATTAATAGAGGCCTGGTTTGAATTGACTCTTTCCTGGTGTGTGAGTGGGAATCAGTACCACTCCAGCTGGTATTAATAGAGGCCTGGATTCAATTGACTCTTTCCTGGTGAGTGAGTGGGACTCAGTACCACTCCAGCTGGTATTAATGGAGGTCTGGATTGAATTGTCCCTTTCCTGGTGTGTGAGTGGGATTCAGTACCGCTCCAGCTGGTAATAATAGAGGCCTGGATTGAATTGACTCTTTCCTGGTGTGTAAGTGGTGCTCAGTACCACACCAGGTTGTATTCATAGAGGCCTGGATCGAAATGGCTCTTCACTGGTGTGTGAGTGTGACTCAGTACCACTCCAGCTGGTATTAATAGAGGTCTGGATTGATTTGGCGCTTTCCTGGTGTGTCAGTGGGGCTCAGTACCACTCCAGCTGGTATTAATAGAGGTCTGGATTGAATTGACTCTTTCCTGGTGTGTGAGTGGGGCTCAGTACCACTCCAGCTGGTATTAATAGAGGTCTGGATTTATTTGGCTCTTTCCTGGTGTTTGAGGTGGACTCAGTACCACTCCAGCTGGTATTCATAGAGGTCTGGATTGATTTGGCTCTTTCCTGGTGAGTGAGTGGGGCTCAGTACCACTCCAGCTGGTATTTATAGTGGTCTGGATTGAATTGGCTCCATCCTGGTGAGTCAGTGGGGCTCAGTACCACTCCAGCTGGTATTCATAGAGTTCTGGATTGAATTGGCTCCTTCCTGGTGAGTGAGTGGGGCTCAGTACCACTCCAGCTGGTATTAATAGAGGTCTGGTTTGAATTGGCTCCTTCCTGGTGAGTGAGTGGGGCTCAGTACCACTCCAGCTAGTATTCATAGAGGTCTGGATTGAATTGGCTCTTTCCTGGTGAGTGAGTGGGTCTCAGTACCACTCCATCTGGTATTAATAGAGGCCTGGATTTAATTGACTCTTTCCTGGTGTGTGATTGGGGCTCAGTGCAACTCCAGCTGGTATTAATAGAGATCTGGATTATATTGGCTCTTCCCTGGTATGTGAGTGGGGCTCAGTTCCATTCCAGCTGGTATTAATAGAGGCCTGGTTTGAATTGACTCTTACCTGGTGTGTGAGTGGGACTCAGTACCACTCCAGCTGGTATCAATAGATATCTGGTTTGAATTGACTCTTTCCTGGTGTGTGAGTGGGGCTCAGTTCCACTCCAGCTGATATTAATAGAGGCCTGGTTTGAATTGACTCTTTCCTGGTGTGTGAGTGGGACTCAGTTCCACTCCAGCTGGTATTGATAGAGGCCTGGTTTGAATTGACTCTTTCCTGGTGTGTGAGTGGGGCTCAGTACCACTCCAGCTGGTATTAATAGAGGCCTGGTTTGAATTGGCTCTTTCCTGGTGTGTGAGTGGGGCTCAGTACCACTCCAGCTGGTATTAATAGCGGTCTGGATTGAATTGGCTCCATCCTGGTGAGTTAGTGGGGCTCAGTACCACTCCAGCTGGTATTAATAGAGGTCTGGATTGAATTGGCTCCTTCCTGCTGAGTGAGTGCTGATCAGTACCACTCCAGCTGGTATTAATAGAGGCCTGGATTGAATTGCTTCTTTCCTGGTGTGTGAGTGGGACTCAGTACCTCTCCAGCTGGTATTAATAGAGGTCTGGATTGATTTGGCTCTTTACTGGTGTTTGAGAGGGACTCAGTACCACTCCAGCTGGTATTAATAGAGACCTGGATTGAATTGCCTCTTAGCTGGTATGTGAGTGGGACTCAGTCCCACTCGAGCTGGTTTTTATCGAGGCCTGGATTGAATTGCCTCTTTCCTGGTGTGTGAGTGGGACTCAGTACCACACCAGCTTGCCTTCATAGAGGTCTGGATTGAATTGCCTCTTTCCTGGTGTGTGAGTGCGACTCAGTACCACTCCAGCTGGTATTAATAGAGGTCTGGATTGATTTGGCTCTTTCCTGGTGTTTGAGTGGAACTCAGTACCACTCCATCTGGTATTAATAGAGGCCTGGATTTAATTGCCTCTTAGCTGGTGTGTGATTGGGACTCAGTCCCACTCCAGCTGGTACTAAGAGTTCTGGATTGAATTGCCTCCTTCCTGGTGAGAGAGTGGGGCTCAGTACCACTCCAGCTGGTATTAATAGAGGTCTGGTTTGAATTGGCTCCTTCTTGGTGAGTGAGTGGGGATCAGTACCACTCCATCTGGTATTCATAGAGACCTGGATTGAATTGGCTCTTTCCTGGTGTGTGAGTGGGGATCAGTACCACTCCAGCTGGTATTAATAGAGATCTGGATTTAATTGCCTGTTTCCTGGTGTGTGAGTGGGGATCAGTGCCACTCCAGCTGGTAATAATAGAGATCTGGATTGAATTTGCTCTTTCCTGGTGTGTGAGTGGGGATCAGTACCACTCCAGCTGGTATTAATAGAGATCTGGATTTAATTGGCTCTTCCCTGGTGTGTGAGTGGGGCTCAGTTCCACTCCAGCTGGTATTAATAGAGGCCTGGTTTGAATTGACTCCATCCTGGTGAGTGAGTGGGACTCAGTTCCACTCCAGCTGGTATTGATAGAGACCTGGATTGAATTGCCTCTTAGCTGGTGTGTGATTGGGACTCAGTCCCACTCCAGCTGGTTTTTATCGAGGCCTGGATTGAATTGCCTCTTTCCTGGTGTGTGAGTGGGACTCAGTACCACACCAGCTGGTATTGATAGAGGTCTGTATTGATTTGGCTCTTTCCTGGTGAGTGAGTGGGGCTCAGTACCACTCCAGCTGGTATTTATAGTGGTCTGGATTGAATTGGCTCCATCCTGGTGAGTCAGTGGGGCTCAGTACCACTCCAGCTGGTATTAAGAGAGTCCTGGATTTAATTGCCTCTTTCCTGGTGTGCGAGTGGGACTCGGTAACACTGCAGCTGGTATTTATCGAGGTGTGGATTGAATTGCCTCTTTCCTGGTGTGTGAGTGGGACTCAGTACCACTCCAGCTGGTATTAATAGAGGTCTGTATTGATTTTTCTCTTTCCTGGTGAGTGAGTGGGGCTCAGTACCACTCCAGCTGGTATTTATAGAGGTCTGGATTGAATTGGCTCCATCCTGATGAGAGTGGGGCTCAGTACCACTCCAGCTGGTATTAATAGACGTCTGGATTGAATTGGCACCTTCCTGGGGAGTGAGTGGGGCTCAGTACCACTCCAGCTGATATTAATAGAGGTCTGGATTGAATTGGCTCCTTCCTGCTGAGTGAGTGGGACTCAGTACCACTCCAGCTGGTAATAAAAGAGGTCAGGATTGAATTGGCTCTTTCCTGCTGTGTGAGTGGGGATCAGTACCACTCCAGCTGGTATTAATAGAGGCCTGGATTGAATTGCCTCTTTCCTGGTATGTGAGTGGGACTCAGTACCTCTCCAGCTGGTATTAATAGAGGTCTGGATTGATTTGGCTCTTTACTGGTGTTTGAGAGGGACTCAGTACCACTCCAGCTGGTATTAATAGAGACCTGGATTGAATTGCCTCTTAGCTGGTATGTGAGTTGGACTCAGTCCCACTCGAGCTGGTTTTTATCGAGGCCTGGATTGAATTGCCTCTTTCCTGGTGTGTGAGTGGGACTCAGTACCACACCAGCTTGCATTCATAGAGGTCTGGATTGAAATGCCTCTTTCCTGGTGTTTGAGTGGGGATCAGTGCCACTCCAGCTGGTAATAATAGAGATCTGGATTGAATTTGCTCTTTCCTGGTGTGTGAGTGGGGATCAGTACCACTCCAGCTGGTATTAATAGAGATCTGGATTTAATTGGCTCTTCCCTGGTGTGTGAGTGGGGCTCAGTTCCACTCCAGCTGGTATTAATAGAGGCCTGGTTTGAATTGACTCCATCCTGGTGAGTGAGTGGGACTCAGTTCCACTCCAGCTGGTATTGATAGAGACCTGGATTGAATTGCCTCTTAGCTGGTGTGTGATTGGGACTCAGTCCCACTCCAGCTGGTTTTTATCGAGGCCTGGATTGAATTGCCTCTTTCCTGGTGTGTGAGTGGGACTCAGTACCACACCAGCTGGTATTGATAGAGGTCTGTATTGATTTGGCTCTTTCCTGGTGAGTGAGTGGGGCTCAGTACCACTCCAGCTGGTATTTATAGTGGTCTGGATTGAATTGGCTCCATCCTGGTGAGTCAGTGGGGCTCAGTACCACTCCAGCTGGTATTAAGAGATGCCTGGATTTAATTGCCTCTTTCCTGGTGTGTGAGTGGGACTCGGTAACACTGCAGCTGGTATTTATCGAGGTGTGGATTGAATTGCCTCTTTCCTGGTGTGTGAGTGGGACTCAGTAACACTCCAGCTGGTATTAATAGAGGTCTGTATTGATTTTTCTCTTTCCGGGTGAGTGAGTGGGGCTCAGTACCACTCCAGCTGGTATTTATAGAGGTCTGGATTGAATTGGCTCCATCCTGATGAGAGTGGGGCTCAGTACCACTCCAGCTGGTATTAATAGACGTCTGGATTGAATTGGCACCTTCCTGGGGAGTGAGTGGGGCTCAGTACCACTCCAGCTGATATTAATAGAGGTCTGGATTGAATTGGCTCCTTCCTGCTGAGTGAGTGGGACTCAGTACCACTCCAGCTGTTAATAAAAGAGGTCAGGATTGAATTGGCTCTTTCCTGCTGTGTGAGTGGGGATCAGTACCACTCCAGCTGGTATTAATAGAGGCCTGGATTGAATTGCCTCTTTCCTGGTATGTGAGTGGGACTCAGTACCACTCCAGCTGGTATTAATGGAGGTCTGGATTGAATTGTCCCTTTCCTGGTGTGTGAGTGGGATTCAGTACCGCTCCAGCTGGTAATAATAGAGGCCTGGATTGAATTGACTCTTTCCTGGTGTGTAAGTGGTGCTCAGTACCACACCAGGTTGTATTCATAGAGGCCTGGATCGAAATGGCTCTTCACTGGTGTGTGAGTGTGACTCAGTACCACTCCAGCTGGTATTAATAGAGGTCTGGATTGATTTGGCGCTTTCCTGGTGTGTCAGTGGGGCTCAGTACCACTCCAGCTGGTATTAATAGAGGTCTGGATTGAATTGACTCTTTCCTGGTGTGTGAGTGGGGCTCAGTACCACTCCAGCTGGTATTAATAGAGGTCTGGATTGATTTGGCTCTTTCCTGGTGAGTGAGTGGGGCTCAGTACGACTCCAGCTGGTTTTAATAGAGGTCTGGATTTATTTGGCTCTTTCCTGGTGTTTGAGGTGGACTCAGTACCACTCCAGCTGGTATTCATAGATACCTGGATTGAATTGCCTCTTTCCTGGTGTGTGAGTGGGGCTCAGTGCCACTCCCGCTGGTATTAATAGAGGTCTGGATTGATTTGGCTCTTTCCTGGTGAGTGAGTGGGGCTCAGTACCACTCCAGCTGGTATTTATAGTGGTCTGGATTGAATTGGCTCCATCCTGGTGAGTCAGTGGGGCTCAGTACCACTCCAGCTGGTATTCATAGAGTTCTGGATTGAATTGGCTCCTTCCTGGTGAGTGAGTGGGGCTCAGTACCACTCCAGCTGGTATTAATAGAGGTCTGGTTTGAATTGGCTCCTTCCTGGTGAGTGAGTGGGGCTCAGTACCACTCCAGCTAGTATTCATAGAGGTCTGGATTGAATTGGCTCTTTCCTGGTGAGTGAGTGGGTCTCAGTACCACTCCATCTGGTATTAATAGAGGCCTGGATTTAATTGACTCTTTCCTGGTGTGTGATTGGGGCTCAGTGCAACTCCAGCTGGTATTAATAGAGATCTGGATTATATTGGCTCTTCCCTGGTATGTGAGTGGGACTCAGTTCCACTCCAGCTGGTATTGATAGAGGTCTGGTTTGAATTGGCTCCTTCCTGGTGAGTGAGTGGGGCTCAGTTCCATTCCAGCTGGTATTAATAGAGGCCTGGTTTGAATTGACTCTTACCTGGTGTGTGAGTGGGACTCAGTACCACTCCAGCTGGTATCAATGGATATCTGGTTTGAATTGACTCTTTCCTGGTGTGTGAGTGGGGCTCAGTTCCACTCCAGCTGGTATTAATAGAGGCCTGGATTTAATTGCCTCTTTCCTGGTGTGTGAGTGGGACTCGGTAACACTGCAGCTGGTATTTGTAGAGGTGTGGATTGAATTGCCTCTTTCCTGGTGTGTGAGTGGGACTCAGTCCCACTCCAGCTGGTATTTATCGATGTATGGATTGAATTGCCTCTTTCCTGGTTTGCGAGTGGGACTCAGTTCCACTCCAGCTGGTATTAATAGAGGCCTGGTTTGAATTGACTCTTTCCTGGTGTGTGAGTGGGAATCAGAACCACTCCAGCTGGTATTAATAGAGGCCTGGATTCAATTGACTCTATCCTGGTGAGTGAGTGGGACTCAGTAACACTCCAGCTGGTATTAATGGAGGTCTGGATTGAATTGTCCCTTTCCTGGTGTGTGAGTGGGATTCAGTACCGCTCCAGCTGGTAATAATAGAGGCCTGGATTGAATTGACTCTTTCCTGGTGTGTAAGTGGTGCTCAGTACCACACCAGGTTGTATTCATAGAGGCCTGGATCGAAATGGCTCTTCACCGGTGTGTGAGTGTGACTCAGTACCACTCCAGCTGGTATTAATAGAGGTCTGGATTGATTTGGCGCTTTCCTGGTGTGTCAGTGGGGCTCAGTACCACTCCAGCTGGTATTAATAGAGGTCTGGATTGAATTGACTCTTTCCTGGTGTGTGAGTGGGGCTCAGTACCACTCCAGCTGGTATTAATAGAGGTCTGGATTGATTTGGCTCTTTCCTGGTGAGTGAGTGGGGCTCAGTACGACTCCAGCTGGTTTTAATAGAGGTCTGGATTTATTTGGCTCTTTCCTGGTGTTTGAGGTGGACTCAGTACCACTCCAGCTGGTATTCATAGATACCTGGATTGAATTGCCTCTTTCCTGGTGTGTGAGTGGGGCTCAGTGCCACTCCCGCTGGTATTAATAGAGGTCTGGATTGATTTGGCTCTTTCCTGGTGAGTGAGTGGGGCTCAGTACCACTCCAGCTGGTATTTATAGTGGTCTGGATTGAATTGGCTCCATCCTGGTGAGTCAGTGGGGCTCAGTACCACTCCAGCTGGTATTCATAGAGTTCTGGATTGAATTGGCTCCTTCCTGGTGAGTGAGTGGGGCTCAGTACCACTCCAGCTGGTATTAATAGAGGTCTGGTTTGAATTGGCTCCTTCCTGGTGAGTGAGTGGGGCTCAGTACCACTCCAGCTAGTATTCATAGAGGTCTGGATTGAATTGGCTCTTTCCTGGTGAGTGAGTGGGTCTCAGTACCACTCCATCTGGTATTAATAGAGGCCTGGATTTAATTGACTCTTTCCTGGTGTGTGATTGGGGCTCAGTGCAACTCCAGCTGGTATTAATAGAGATCTGGATTATATTGGCTCTTCCCTGGTATGTGAGTGGGACTCAGTTCCACTCCAGCTGGTATTGATAGAGGTCTGGTTTGAATTGGCTCCTTCCTGGTGAGTGAGTGGGGCTCAGTTCCATTCCAGCTGGTATTAATAGAGGCCTGGTTTGAATTGACTCTTACCTGGTGTGTGAGTGGGACTCAGTACCACTCCAGCTGGTATCAATAGATATCTGGTTTGAATTGACTCTTTCCTGGTGTGTGAGTGGGGCTCAGTTCCACTCCAGCTGATATTAATAGAGGCCTGGTTTGAATTGACTCTTTCCTGGTGTGTGAGTGGGACTCAGTTCCACTCCAGCTGGTATTGATAGAGGCCTGGTTTGAATTGACTCTTTCCTGGTGTGTGAGTGGGGCTCAGTACCACTCCAGCTGGTATTAATAGAGGCCTGGATTGAATTGGCTCTTTCCTGGTGTGTGAGTGGGGCTCAGTACCACTCCAGCTGGTATTAATAGCGGTCTGGATTGAATTGGCTCCATCCTGGTGAGTTAGTGGGGCTCAGTACCACTCCAGCTGGTATTAATAGAGGTCTGGATTGAATTGGCTCCTTCCTGCTGAGTGAGTGGGACTCAGTACCACTCCAGCTGGTAATAAAAGAGGTCAGGATTGAATTGGCTCTTTCCTGCTGTGTGAGTGGGGATCAGTGCCACTCCAGCTGGTATTAATAGAGGCCTGGATTGAATTGCTTCTTTCCTGGTGTGTGAGTGGGACTCAGTACCTCTCCAGCTGGTATTAATAGAGGTCTGGATTGATTTGGCTCTTTACTGGTGTTTGAGAGGGACTCAGTACCACTCCAGCTGGTATTAATAGAGACCTGGATTGAATTGCCTCTTAGCTGGTATGTGAGTGGGACTCAGTCCCACTCGAGCTGGTTTTTATCGAGGCCTGGATTGAATTGCCTCTTTCCTGGTGTGTGAGTGCGACTCAGTACCACTCCAGCTGGTATTAATAGAAGTCTGGATTGATTTGGCTCTTTCCTGGTGTTTGAGTGGGACTCAGTACCACTCCATCTGGTATTAATAGAGGCCTGGATTTAATTGGCTCCATCCTGATGAGAGTGGGGCTCAGTACCACTCCAGCTGGTATTAATAGACGTCTGGATTGAATTGGCACCTTCCTGGGGAGTGAGTGGGGCTCAGTACCACTCCAGCTGATATTAATAGAGGTCTGGATTGAATTGGCTCCTTCCTGCTGAGTGAGTGGGACTCAGTACCACTCCAGCTGGTAATAAAAGAGGTCAGGATTGAATTGGCTCTTTCCTGCTGTGTGAGTGGGGATCAGTACCACTCCAGCTGGTATTAATAGAGGCCTGGATTGAATTGGCACCTTCCTGGGGAGTGAGTGGGGCTCAGTACCACTCCAGCTGATATTAATAGAGGTCTGGATTGAATTGGCTCCTTCCTGCTGAGTGAGTGGGACTCAGTACCACTCCAGCTGGTAATAAAAGAGGTCAGGATTGAATTGGCTCTTTCCTGCTGTGTGAGTGGGGATCAGTACCACTCCAGCTGGTATTAATAGAGGCCTGGATTGAATTGCCTCTTTCCTGGCATGTGAGTGGGACTCAGTACCTCTCCAGCTGGTATTAATAGAGGTCTGGATTGATTTGGCTCTTTACTGGTGTTTGAGAGGGACTCAGTACCACTCCAGCTGGTATTAATAGAGACCTGGATTGAATTGCCTCTTAGCTGGTATGTGAGTTGGACTCAGTCCCACTCGAGCTGGTTTTTATCGAGGCCTGGATTGAATTGCCTCTTTCCTGGTGTGTGAGTGGGACTCAGTACCACACCAGCTTGCATTCATAGAGGTCTGGATTGAAATGCCTCTTTCCTGGTGTGTGAGTGGGGATCAGTGCCACTCCAGCTGGTAATAATAGAGATCTGGATTGAATTTGCTCTTTCCTGGTGTGTGAGTGGGGCTCAGTTCCACTCCAGCTGGTATTAATAGAGGCCTGGTTTGAATTGACTCCATCCTGGTGAGTGAGTGGGACTCAGTTCCACTCCAGCTGGTATTGATAGAGACCTGGATTGAATTGCCTCTTAGCTGGTGTGTGATTGGGACTCAGTACCACTCCAGCTGGTATTAATAGAGGCCTGGATTGAATTGCCTCTTTCCTGGTGTGTGAGTGGGACTCAGTACCTCTCCAGCTGGTATTAATAGAGGTCTGGATTGATTTGGCTCTTTACTGGTGTGTGAGTGGGACTCAGTCCCACTCCAGCTGGTTTTTATCGTGGCCTGGATTGAATTGCCTCTTTCCTGGTGTGTGAGTGGGACTCAGTGCCACTCCAGCTGGTATTAATAGAGATCTGGATTGAATTGCCTCTTTCCTGGTGTGTGACTGGGGATCAGTGCCACTCCAGCTGGTAATAATAGAGATCTGGATTGAATTTGCTCTTTCCTGGTGTGTGAGTGGGGATCAGTACCACTCCAGCTGGTATTAATAGAGATCTGGATTTAATTGGCTCTTCCCTGGTGTGTGAGAGGGGCTCAGTACCACTCCAGCTGATATTAATAGAGGTCTGGATTGAATTGGCTCCATCCTGATGAGAGTGGGGCTCAGTACCACTCCAGCTGGTATTAATAGAGGTCTGGATTGAATTGGCACCTTCCTGGGGAGTGAGTGGGGCTCAGTACCACTCCAGCTGATATTAATAGAGGTCTGGATTGAATTGGCTCCTTCCTGCTGAGTGAGTGGGACTCAGTACCACTCCAGCTGGTAACAAAAGAGGTCAGGATTGAATTGGCTCTTTCCTGCTGTGTGAGTGGGGATCAGTACCACTCCAGCTGGTATTAATAGAGGCCTGGATTGAATTGAATCTTTCCTGGTATGTGAGTGGGACTCAGTACCTCTCCAGCTGGTATTAATAGAGTTCTGGATTGATTTGGCTCTTTACTGGTATTTGAGAGGGACTCAGTACCACTCCAGCTGGTATTAATAGAGACCTGGATTGAATTGCCTCTTAGCTGGTATGTGAGTTGGACTCAGTCCCACTCGAGCTGGTTTTTATCGAGGCCTGGATTGAATTGCCTCTTTCCTGGTGTGTGACTGGGACTGAGTACCACACCAGCTTGCATTCATAGAGGTCTGGATTGGATTGCCTCTTTCCTGGTGTGTGAGTGGGACTCAGTACCACTCCATCTGGTATTAATAGAGGCCTGGATTTAATTGGCTCCATCCTGATGAGTGAGTGGGGCTCAGTACCACTCCAGCTGGTATTAATAGAGGTCTGGATTGAATTTGCTCTTTCCTGGTGTGTGAGTGGGGATCAGTACCACTCCAGCTGGTATTAATAGAGATCTGGATTTAATTGGCTCTTCCCTGGTGTGTGAGAGGGGCTCAGTTCCACTCCAGCTGGTATTAATAGAGGCCTGGTTTGAATTGACTCCATCCTGGTGAGTGAGTGGGACTCAGTTCCACTCCAGCTGGTATTGATAGAGACCTGGATTGAATTGCCTCTTAGCTGGTGTGTGATTGGGACTCAGTCCCACTCCAGCTGGTTTTTATCGAGGCCTGGATTGAATTGCCTCTTTCCTGGTGTGTGAGTGGGACTCAGTACCACACCAGCTGGTATTGATAGAGGCCTGGATTTAATTGCCTCTTTCCTGGTGTGTGAGTGGGACTCGGTAACACTGCAGCTGGTATTTATCGAGGTGTGGATTGAATTGCCTCTTTCCTGGTGTGCGAGTGGGACTCAGTACCACTCCAGCTGGTATTAATAGAGGTCTGTATTGATTTTTCTCTTTCCTGGTGAGTGAGTGGGGCTCAGTACCACTCCAGCTGGTATTTATAGAGGTCTGGATTGAATTGGCTCCATCCTGATGAGAGTGGGGCTCAGTACCACTCCAGCTGGTATTAATAGAGGTCTGGATTGAATTGGCACCTTCCTGGGGAGTGAGTGGGGCTCAGTACCACTCCAGCTGATATTAATAGAGGTCTGGATTGAATTGGCTCCTTCCTGCTGAGTGAGTGGGACTCAGTACCACTCCAGCTGGTAACAAAAGAGGTCAGGATTGAATTGGCTCTTTCCTGCTGTGTGAGTGGGGATCAGTACCACTCCAGCTGGTATTAATAGAGGCCTGGATTGAATTGCCTCTTTCCTGGTATGTGAGTGGGACTCAGTACCTCTCCAGCTGGTATTAATAGAGTTCTGGATTGATTTGGCTCTTTACTGGTATTTGAGAGGGACTCAGTACCACTCCAGCTGGTATTAATAGAGACCTGGATTGAATTGCCTCTTAGCTGGTATGTGAGTTGGACTCAGTCCCACTCGAGCTGGTTTTTATCGAGGCCTGGATTGAATTGCCTCTTTCCTGGTGTGTGACTGGGACTGAGTACCACACCAGCTTGCATTCATAGAGGTCTGGATTGGATTGCCTCTTTCCTGGTGTGTGAGTGGGACTCAGTACCACTCCATCTGGTATTAATAGAGGCCTGGATTTAATTTGCTCCATCCTGATGAGTGAGTGGGGCTCAGTACCACTCCAGCTGGTATTAATAGAGGTCTGGATTGAATTGGCTCCTTCCTGGTGAGTGAGTGGGGCTCAGTACCACTCCAGCTGGTATTAATAGAGGTCTGGTTTGAATTGGCTCCTTCCTGGTGATGAGTGGGGCTCAGTAGCACTCCACCTGGTATTAATAGAGGACTGGATTGAATTGGCTCTTTCCTGGTGAGTGAGTGGGGCTCAGTACCACTCCAGCTGGTATTAATAGAGGTCGGGATTGAATTGGCACATTCCTGGTGTGTGAGTGGGGCTCAGTACCTCTCCAGCTGGTGTAAATAAGAGGTCTGGATTGAATTGACTCTTTACTGGTGAGTGAGTGGGGCTCAGTCCCACTCCAGCTGGTATTAATAGAGGTCTGGATTGAATTGACTCTTTCCTGGTTTGTGAGTGGGACTCAGTACCTCTCCAGCTGGTATTAATAGAGGCCTGGATTGAATTGTCTCTTTCCTGGAGCGTGACAGTGTCTCAGTACCACTCCAGCTGGTATTAATATAGACCTGGATTGAATTGGCTCTTTCCTGGTGTGTGAGTGGGACTCAGTACCACTCCAGCTGGTATTCATAGAGGTCTGGATTGAATTGGCTCTTTCCTGGTGTGTGAGTCGGACTCAGTACCACTCCAGCTGGTATTAATAGAGACCTGGATTGAATTGGCTCTTTCCTGGTGTGTGAGTGGGACTCAGTACCACTCCAGCTGGTATTCATAGAGGTCTGGATTGAATTGGCTCTTTCCTGGTGTGTGAGTGGGACTCAGTACCACTCCAGCTGGTATTCATAGAGGTCTGGATTGAATTGGCTCGTTCCTGGTGTGTGTGGGGGACTCAGTTCCTCTCCAGCTGGTATGAATAGAGTCCTGGATTGACGTGGCTCTTTCCTGGTTTATGAGTGGGACTCAGGTCCACTCCAGCTGGTATTAATAGAGGTCTGGATTGAATTGACTCTTTCCTGGTTTGTGAGTGGGACTCAGTACCTCTCCAGCTGGTATTAATAGAGGCCTGGATTGAATTGTCTCTTTGCTGGTGTGTGAGTGGGACTCGGTAACACTGAAGCTGGTATTTATCGAGGTGTGGATTGAATTGCCTCTTTCCTGGTGTGTGAGTGGGACTCAGTACCACTCCAGCTGATATTAATAGAGGTCTGTATTGATTTGGCTCTTTCCTGGTCAGTGAGTGGGGCTCAGTACCACTCCAGCTGGTATTTATAGAGGTCTGGATTGAATTGGCTCCATCCTGATGAGTGAGTGGGGCTCAGTACCACTCCAGCTGGTATTAATAGAGGTCTGGATTGAATTGGCTCCTTCCTGGTGAGTGAGTGGGGCTCAGTACCACTCCAGCTGGTATTAATAGAGGTCTGGTTTGAATTGGCTCCTTCCTGGTGATGAGTGGGGCTCAGTACCACTCCACCTGGTATTAATAGAGGACTGGATTGAATTGGCTCTTTCCTGGTGAGTGAGTGGGGCTCAGTACCACTCCAGCTGGTATTAATAGAGGTCGGGATTGAATTGGCACATTCCTGGTGTGTGAGTGGGGCTCAGTACCTCTCCAGCTGGTGTAAATAAGAAGTCTGGATTGAATTGACTCTTTACTGGTGAGTGAGTGGGACTCAGTCCCACTCCAGCTGGTGTTAATAAGAGGTCTGGATTGAATTGACTCTTTACTGGTGAGTGAGTGGGGCTCAGTCCCACTCCAGCTGGTATTCATAGATGTCTGGATTGCATTGGCTCTTCCCTGATGTGTGAGTGGGACTCAGTTCCACTCCAGCTGGTATTAATAGAGGTCTGGTTTGAATTGGCTCCTTCCTGGTGATGAGTGGGGCTCAGTACCACTCCAGCTGGTATTAATAGAGGACTGGATTGAATTGGCTCTTTCCTGGTGAGTGAGTGGGGCTCAGTACCACTCCAGCTGGGATTAATAGAGGCCTGGTTTGAATTGACTCTTTCCTGGTGTATGAGTGGGACTCAGGTCCACTCCAGCTGGGATTAATAGAGGCCTGGTCTGAATTGACTCTTTCCTGGTGTATGAGTGGGACTCAGGTCCACTCCAGCTGGTATTAATAGAGGTCTGGATTGAATTGACGCTTTCCTGGTTTGTGAGTGGGACTCAGTACCTCTCCAGCTGGTATTAATAGAGGCCTGGATTGAATTGTCTCTTTCCTGGTGTGAGAGTGGGACTCAGTACCACTCCAGCTGGTATTCAGAGATCTGGATTGAATTGGCTCTTTCCTGGTGTGTGGGGGGGACTCAGTTCCTCTCCAGCTGGTATGAATAGAGTCCTGGATTGTCGTGGCTCTTTCCTGGTGCTTGACTGGGGCTCAGTACCACTTCAGCTGGTATTAATAGAGCCCTGTATTTAATTGCCTCTATCCTGGTGAGTGAGTGGGACTCGGTACCACTCCAGCTGGTACTAATAGAGACCTGGATTTAATTGTCTCTTTCCTGGTGTGTGAGTGGGTCTCGGTACCAATCCAGCTGGTATTAATAGAGGTCTGGATTGAAATGGCTCTTTCCTGGTGAGTGAGTGGGACTCAGTACCACTCCAGCTGGTCTTAATAGAGGTCTGGATTTAATTGCCTCTTTCCTGGTGTGTCAGTGGTTCTCGGCACCACTCCAGCTGGTATTTATAGAGGCCTGGACTGAATTGGCTCTTTCCTGTTGCGTGAATGGGGCTCAGTACCACTTCAGCTGGTATTAATAGAGTCCTGTATTTAATTGCCTCTTTCCTGGTGTGTGAGTGGGACTCGGTACCACTCCAGCTGGTACTAATAGAGACCTGGATTTAATTGTCTCTTTCCTGGTGTGTGAGTGGGTCTCGGTACCACTCCAGCTGGTATTAATAGATGTCTGGATTGAATTGGCTCTTTCCTGGTGTGTGAGTGGGGCTCAGTCCCACTCCAGCTGGTATTTAACGAGGCCTGGATTGTATTGACTCTTTCCTGGTGTGTGAATGAGACTCAGTACCACTCCAGCTGTTATTAATAGAGGTCTGGACTGATTTGGCTCTTTCCTGGTGTTTGAGTGGGAATCAGTACCTCTCCAGCTGGTATTAATAGAGGTCTGGATTGATTTGGCTCTTTCCTGGTGTTTGTTGAGGACTCAGTACCACTCCAGCTGGGATGAATAGAGGTCTGGCTTGATTTGGCTCTTTCCTGGAGTGTGAGTGGGACTCAGTGCCACTCCAGCTGGTATTAATAGAGGTCCGGATTGATTTGGCTCTTTCCTGGCGTTTGAGGTGGTCTCAGTACCACTCCAGCTAGTATTAATAGAGGTCTGGATTGAATTGGCTCTTTCCTGGTGTTTGAGGTGGACTCAGTACCACTCCGGCTGGTATTAATAGAGGTCTGGATTGATTTGGCACTTTCCTGGTGTGTGAGTGGGTCTCAGTACCACTCCAGCTGGTATTTATCGAGGTGTGGGTTGATTTGGCTCTTTCCTGGTGTGTGAGTGGGTTTCAGTACCATTCCAGCTGGTATTTATCGAGGTGTGGATTGAATTGCCTCTTTCCTGCTGTGTGAGTGGGACTCAGTACCACTCCAGCTGGTATTAATAGAGGTCTGGATTGATTTGGCTCTTTCCTGGTGTTTGACTGGGATTCAGTACCACTCCAGCTGGTATTAATAGTGGTCTGGATTGATTTGGCTCCTTCCTGGTGAGTGAGTGGGGCTCAGTGCCACTCCAGCTGGTATTAATAGAGGTCTGGATTGAATTGGCTCCTTCCTGGTGAGTGAGTGGGGCTCAGTACCACTCCAGCTGGTATTAATAGAGGCCTGGTTTGAATTGACTCTATCCTGGTGTGTGAGTGGCTCTCAGTCCCACTCCAGTCGCGAGAGATAGAGGCCTGGATCGAAATGGCTCTTCCCTGGTGTGTGAGTGTGGCTCAGTACCTCTCCAGCTGGTATTAATAGAGGCCTGGTTTGAATTGACTCTTTCCTGGTGTTTGACTGGGATTCAGTACCACTCCAGCTGGTATTAATAGAGGTCTGGATTGATTTGGCTGTTTCCTGGTGTTTGTGTGGGAATCAGTACCACTCCAGCTGGTATTAATAGAGGTCTGGATTGATTTGGCTTTTTCCTGGTGTTTGAGTGGGTCTCAGTACCACTCCGGCTGGTATTAACAGAGTCTGGATTGATTTGGCACTTTCCTGGTGTGTGACTGGGTCTCAGTACCACTCCAGCTGGTATTTATCGAGGTGTGGATTGATTTGGCTCTTTCCTGGTGTGTGAGTGGGTCTCAGTACCACTCCAGCTGGTATTAATAGAGGTCTGGATTGATTTGGCTTTTTCCTGGTTTTTGAGTGGGTCTCAGATCCAATCCAGCTAGTATTAATAGAGGCCTGGATTTAATTGCCTCTTTCCTGGTGTGTGAGTGGGACTCGGTACCACTCCAGCTGGTACTAATAGAGACCTGGATTTAATTGTCTCTTTCCTGGTGTGTGAGTTGGTCTCGGTACCAATCCAGCTGGTATTAATAGAGGTCTGGATTGAATTGGCTCTTTCCTGGTGAGTGAGTGGGACTCAGTACCACTCCAGCTGGTGTTAATAGAGGTCTGGATTGAATTGGCTCTTTCCTGGTGTGTGAGTGGGGCTCAGTCCCACTCCAGCTGGTATTTATCGAGGCCTGGATTGAATTGACTCTTTCCTGGTGTGTGAGTGAGACTCAGTACCACTCCAGCTGGTATTAATAGATGTCTGGATTGATTTGGCTCTTTCCTGGTGTTTGAGTGGAAATCAGGACCACTCCAGCTGGTATTAATAGCTGTCTGGATTGATTTGGCTCTTTCCTGGTGTTTGAGGTGGACTCAGTACCACTCCAGCTGGTATTAACAGAGACCTGGATTTAATTGCCTCTTTCCTGGTGTGTCAGTGGGTCTCGGTACCACTCCAGCTGGTACCAATAGAGACCTGGATTTAATTGTCTCTTTCCTGGTGTGTGAGTGGGTCTTGGTACCACTCCAGCTGGTATTAATAGAGGTCTGGATTGAATTGGCTCTTTCCTGGTGAGTGAGTGGGACTCAGTACCACTCCAGCTGGTGTTATTAGAGGTCTGGTTTGAATTGGCTCTTTCCTGGTGTGTGAGTGGGGCTCAGTCCCACTCCAGCTGGTATTTATCGAGGTCTGGATTGAATTGACTCTTTCCTGGTGTGTGAGTGGGAATCAGGAACACTCCAGCTGGTATTAATAGAGGTCTGGATTGATTTGGCTCTTTCCTGGTGTTTGAGGTGGACTCAGTACCGCTACAGCTGGTATTAATAGAGGTCTGGATTGATTTGGCTCTTTCCTGGTGTTTGAGGTGGACTCAGTACCACTCCAGCTGGTATTAATAGATGTCTGGATTGATTTGGCTCTTTCCTGGTGTTTGAGTGGGTCTCAGTACCACTCCAGCTGGTATTAATAGAGGCCTGGATTGATTTGGCTCTTTCCTGGTGTTTGTTGAGGACTCAGTACCACTCCAGCTGGGATGAATAGAGGTCTGGCTTGATTTGGCTCTTTCCTGGAGTGTGAGTGGGACTCAGTGCCACTCCAGCTGGTATTAATAGAGGTCCGGATTGATTTGGCTCTTTCCTGGCGTTTGAGGTGGTCTCAGTACCACTCCAGCTAGTATTAATAGAGGTCTGGATTGAATTGGCTCTTTCCTGGTGTTTGAGGTGGACTCAGTACCACTCCGGCTGGTATTAATAGAGGTCTGGATTGATTTGGCACTTTCCTGGTGTGTGAGTGGGTCTCAGTACCACTCCAGCTGGTATTTATCGAGGTGTGGGTTGATTTGGCTCTTTCCTGGTGTGTGAGTGGGTCTCAGTACCACTCCAGCTGGTATTTATCGAGGTGTGGATTGAATTGCCTCTTTCCTGCTGTGTGAGTGGGACTCAGTACCACTCCAGCTGGTATTAATAGAGGTCTGGATTGATTTGGCTCTTTCCTGGTGTTTGACTGGGATTCAGTACCACTCCAGCTGGTATTAATAGTGGTCTGGATTGATTTGGCTCCTTCCTCGTGAGTGAGTGGGGCTCAGTGCCACTCCAGCTGGTATTAATAGAGGTCTGGATTGAATTGGCTCCTTCCTGGTGAGTGAGTGGGGCTCAGTACCACTCCAGCTGGTATTAATAGAGGCCTGGTTTGAATTGACTCTATCCTGGTGTGTGAGTGGCTCTCAGTCCCACTCCAGTCGCTATAGATAGAGGCCTGGATCGAAATGGCTCTTCCCTGGTGTGTGAGTGTGGCTCAGTACCTCTCCAGCTGGTATCAATAGAGGCCTGGTTTGAATTGACTCTTTCCTGGTCTGTGAGTGGGACTCAGTGCCACTCCAGCTGGTATTCATAGAGACCTGGATTGAATTGCCTCTTGGCTGGTGTGTGAGTGGGACTCAGTACCACACCAGCTGGTATGAATAGTGGTCTGGATTGAATTGGCTCCTTCCTGTTGAGTGAGTGGGACTCAGTACCACTCCAGCTGGTGTTAATAGAGGTCTGGATAGAATTGGCCCCTTCCTGGTGAGTGAGTCTGGCTCAGTACCACTCCAGCTGGTATTAATAGAGGTCTGGATCGAAATGGCTCTTCCCTGGTGTGTGAGTGTGGCTCAGTACAACTCCAGCTGGTATTAATAGAGGCCAGGATTGATTTGGCTCTTTCCTGGTGTGTGAGTGTGTCTCAGTACCACTCCAGCCGGTATTTATCGAGGTGTGGATTGATTTGGCTCTTTCCTGGTGTGTGAGTGGGTCTCTGTACCACTCCAGCTGGTATTTATCGAGGTGTGGATTGAATTGCCTCTTGCCTGCTGTGTGAGTGGGACTCAGTACCTCTCCAGCTGGTATGAATAGAGGACTGGATTGAATTGTCTCTTTCCTGGAGCGTGACTGGGGCTCAGTACCACTCCAGCTGGTATTAATAGAGGCCTGGATTTAATTGCCTCTTTCCTGGTGTGTGAGTGGGACTCGGTAACACGGCAGCTGGTATTTATCGAGGTGTGGATTGAATTGCCTCTTTCCTGGTGTGTGAGTGGGACTCAGTACCACTCCAGCTGATATTAATAGAGGTCTGTATTGATTTGGCTCTTTCCTGGTGAGTGAGTGGAGCTCAGTACCACTCCAGCTGGTATTTATAGAGGTCTGGATTGAATTGTCTCCATCCTGATGAGTGAGTGGGGCTCAGTACCACTCCAGCTGGTATTATTAGAGGCCTGGATTGATTTGGCTCTTTCCTGGTGTATGTTGTGGACTCAGTACCACTCCAGCTGGGATGAATAGAGGTCTGGATTGATTTGGCTCTTTCCTGGTGTGTGATTGGGACTCAGAACCACTCCAGCTGGTATTAGTAGAGGTCTGGATGGATTTGGCTCTTTCCTGGTGTTTGAGGTGTACTCAGTTGCACTCCAGCTGGTATTAATAGAGGTCCGGATTGATTTGGCTCTTTCCTGGCGTTTGAGGTGGTCTCAGTACCACTCCAGCTAGTATAAATAGAGGTCTGGATTGAATTGGCTCTTTCCTGGTGTTTGAGGTGGACTCAGTACCACTCCAGCTGGTATTAATAGAGGTCTGGATTGATTTGGCTTTTTCCTGGTGTTTGAGTGGGTCTCAGTACCACTCCAGCTGGTATTTATCGAGGTGTGGATTGATTTGGCTCTTTCCTGGTGTTTGACTGGGATTCAGTACCACTCCAGCTGGTATTAATAGTCGTCTGGATTGATTTGGCTCCTTCCTGGTGAGTGAGTGGGGCTCAGTGCCACTCCAGCTGGTATTAATAGAGGTCTGGATTGAATTGGCTCCTTCCTGGTGAGTGAGTGGGGCTCAGTACCACTCCAGCTGGTATTAATAGAGGCCTGGTTTGAATTGACTCTTTCCTGGTGTGTGAGTGGCTCTCAGTCCCACTCCAGTCGCTATAGATAGAGGCCTGGATCGAAATGGCTCTTCCCTGGTGTGTGCGTGTGGCTCAGTACCTCTCCAGCTGGTATTAATAGAGGCCTGGTTTGAATTGACTCTTTCCTGGTGTGTGAGTGGGACTCAGTGCCACTCCAGCTGGTATTCATAGAGACCTGGATTGAATTGCCTCTTGGCTGGTTTGTGAGTGGGACTCAGTACCACTCCAGCTGGTACTAATAGAGACCTGGATTTAATTGTCTCTCTCCTGGTGTGTGAGTGGGTCTCGGTACCAATCCAGCTGGTATTAATAGAGGTCTGGATTGAATTGGCTCTTTCCTGGTGAGTGAGTGGGACTCAGTACCACTCCAGCTGGTGTTAATAGAGGTCTGGATTGAATTGGCTCTTTCCAGGTGTGTGAGTGGGGCTCAGTCCCACTCCAGCTGGTATTTATCGAGGCCTGGATTGAATTGACTCTTTCCTGGTGTTTGAGTGGGACTCGGTCCCACTCCAGCTGGTATTTATCGAGGTGTGAATTGAATTGCCTCATTCCTGGTGTGTGAGTGGGACTCAGTACCACTCCGGCTGGTATTAATCGAGGTCTGGATTGATTTGGCTCTTTACTGGTGTTTGAGTGGGTCTCAGTACCACTCCAGCTGGTATTAATAGAGGCCTGGATTGATTTGGCTCTTTCCTGGTGTTTGTTGTGGACTCAGTACCACTCCAGCTGGTATGAATAGAGGTCTGGATTGATTTGGCTCTTTCCTGGTGTGTGAGTGGGACTCAGTACCACTCCAGCTGGTATTAGTAGAGGTCTGGATGGATTTGGCTCTTTCCTGGTGTTTGAGGTGGACTCAGTGCCACTCCAGCTGTAATTAATAGAGGTCTGGATTGATTTGGCTCTTTCCTGGCGTTTGAGCTCGTCTCAGTACCACTCCAGCTGGTATTTATAGAGGTCTGGATTGAATTGTCTCCATCCTGATGAGTGAGTGCGGCTCAGTACCACTCCAGCTGGTATTAATAGAGGTCTGCATTGAATTGGCTCCTTCCTGGTGAGTGAGTGGGGCTCAGTACCACTCCAGCTGGTTTTAATAGAGGTCTGGTTTGAATTGGCTCCTTCCTGGTGATGAGTGGGGCTCAGTACCACTCCACCTGGTATTAATAGAGGACTGGATTGAATTGGCTCTTTCCTGGTGAGTGAGTGGGGCTCAGTACCACTCCAGCTGGTATTAATAGAGGTCTGGATTGGATTGGCACATTCCTGGTGTGTGAGTGGGGCTCAGTACCTCTCCAGCTGGTGTAAATAAGATGTCTGGATTGAATTGACTCTTTACTGCTGAGTGAGTGGGGCTCAGTCCCACTCCAGCTGGTGTTCATAGATGTCTGGATTGTATTGGCTCTTCCCTGGTGTGTGAGTGGGACTCAGGTCCACTCCAGCTGGAATTAATAGAGGCCTGGTTTGAATTGACTCTTTCCTGGTGTATGAGTGGGACTCAGGTCCACTCCACCTGGGATTAATAGAGGCCTGATTTGAATTGACTCTTTCCTGGTGTATGAGTGGGACTCAGGTCCACTCCACCTGGGATTAATAGAGGCCTGGTTTGAATTGACTCTTTCCTGGTGTATGAGTGGGACTCAGGTCCACTCCTGCTGGTATTAATAGAGGTCTGGATTGAATTGACTCTTTCCTGGTTTGTGAGTGGGACTCAGTGCCTCTCCAGCTGGTTTTAATAGAGGCCTGGATTGAATTGTCTCTTTCCTGGAGCGTGACAGGGTCTCAGTACCACTCCAGCTGGTATTAATATAGACCTGGATTGAATTGGCTCTTTCCTGGTGTGTGAGTGGGACTCAGTACCACTCCAGCTGGTATTCATAGAGGTCTGGATTGAATTGGCTCTTTCCTGGTGTGTGAGTCGGACTCAGTACCACTCCAGCTGGTATTCATAGAGGTCTGGATTGAATTGGCTCTTTCCTGGTGTGTGAGTCGGACTCAGTACCACTCCAGCTGGTATTAATAGAGACCTGGATTTAATTGGCTCTTTCCTGGTGTGTGAGTGGGACTCAGTACCACTCCAGCTGGTATTCATAGAGGTCTGGATTGAATTGGCTCTTTCCTGGTGTGTGAGTGGGACTCAGTACCACTCCAGCTGGTATTCATAGAGGTCTGGATTGAATTGGCTCTTTCCTGGTGTGTGTGGGGGACTCAGTTCCTCTCCAGCTGGTATGAATAGAGTCCTGGATTGACGTGGCTCTTTCCTGGTGCTTGACTGGGGCTCAGTACCACTCCAGCTGGTATTAATAGAGACCTGGATTGAATTGGCTCTTTCCTGGTGTGTGAGTGGGACTCAGTACCACTCCAGCTGGTATTCATAGAGGTCTGGATTGAATTGGCTCTTTCCTGGTGTGTGAGTGGGACTGAGTACCACTCCAGCTGGTATTCATAGAGGTCTGGATTGAATTGGCTCTTTACTGGTGTGTGTGGGGGACTCAGTTCCTCTCCAGCTGGTATGAATAGAGTCCTGGATTGACGTGGCTCTTTCCTGGTGCTTGACCGGGGCTCAGTACCACTCCAGCTGGTATGAATAGAGGCCTGGAATTAATTGCCTCTTTCCTGGTGTGTGAGTGGGACTCGGTTACACTGCAGCTGGTATTTATAGAGGTCTGGATTGATATTTCTCTTTCCTGGTGTGTGAGTGGGACTCAGTACCACTCCAGTCGCTATAGATAGAGGCCTGGATCGAAATGGCTCTTCCCTGGTGTGTGAGTGGGGCTCAGTTCCACTCCAGCTGGTATTAACAGAGGCCTGGCTTGAATTGTTTCTTCCCTGGTGTGTGAGTGGGACTCAGTACCACTCCAGCTGGTATTAATAGAGACCTGGATTTAATTGCCTCTTTCCTGGTGTGTCAGTGGGTCTCGGTACCACTCCAGCTGGTACTAATAGAGACCTGGATTTAATTGTCTCTTTCCTGGTGTGTGAGTGGGTCTCGGGACCAATCCAGCTGGTATTAATAGAGGTCTGGATTGAATTGGCTCTTTCCTGGTGAGTGAGTGGGACTCAGTACCACTCCAGCTGGTGTTAATAGAGGTCTGGATTGAATTGGCTCTTTCCTGGTGTGTGAGTGGGGCTCAGTCCCACTCCAGCTGGTATTTATCGAGGCCTGGATTGAATTGACTCTTTCCTGGTGTGTGAGTGAGACTCAGTACCACTCCAGCTGGTATTAATAGAGGTCTGGATTGATTTGGCTCTTTCCTGGTGTTTGAGTGGGAATCAGGACCACTCCAGCTGGTATTAATAGCGGTCTGGATTGATTTGGCTCTTTCCTGGTGTTTGAGGTGGACTCGGTACCACTCCAGCTGGTATTAACAGAGACCTGGATTTAATTGCCTCTTTCCTGGTGTGTCAGTGGGTCTCGGTACCACTCCAGCTGGTATTTATAGAGGCCTGGACTGAATGGGCTCTTTCCTGTTATGTGAATGGGGCTCAGTACCACTTCAGCTGGTATTAATAGAGCCCTGTATTTAATTGCCTCTTACCTGGTGTGTGCGTGGGACTCGGTACCACTCCAGCTGGTACTAATAGAGACCTGGATTTAATTATCTCTTTCCTGGTGTGTGAGTGGGTCTTGGTACCACTCCAGCTGGTATTAATAGAGGTCTGGATTGAATTGGCTCTTTCCTGGTGAGTGAGTGGGTCTCAGTACCACTCCAGCTGGTGTTATTAGAGGTCTGGTTTGAATTGGCTCTTTCCTGGTGTGTGAGTGGGGCTCAGTCCCACTCCAGCTGGTATTTATCGAGGCCTGGATTGAATTGACTCTTTCCTGGTGTGAGTGGGAATCAGGAACACTCCAGCTGGTATTAATAGAGGTCGGGATTGATTTGGCTCTTTCCTGGTGTTTGAGGTGGACTCAGTACCACTACAGCTGGTATTAATAGAGGTCTGGATTGATTTGGCTCTTTCCTGGTGTTTGAGGTGGACTCAGTACCACTCCAGCTGGTATTAATAGATGTCTGGATTGATTTGGCTCTTTCCTGGTGTTTGAGTGGGGCTCAGTCCCACTCCAGCTGGTATTTATCGAGGTGTGAATTGAATTGCCTCGTTCCTGGTGTGTGAGTGGGACTCAGTACCACTCCGGCTGGTATTAATCGAGGTCTGGATTGATTTGGCTCTTTCCTGGTGTGTGAGTCGGACTCAGTACCACTCCAGCTGGTATTAATAGAGACCTGGATTGAATTGGCTCTTTCCTGGTGTGTGAGTGGGACTCAGTACCACTCCAGCTGGTATTAATAGAGGTCTGGATTGAATTGGCTCTTTCCTATTGTGTGAGTGGGACTCAGTACCACTCCAGCTGGTATTCATAGAGGTCTGGATTGAATTGGCTCTTTCCTGGTGTGTGTGGGGGACTCAGTTCCTCTCCAGCTGGTATGAATAGAGTCCTGGATTGACGTGGCTCTTTCCTGGTGCTTGACTGGGGCTCAGTACCACTCCAGCTGTTATTAATAGAGACCTGGATTGAATTGGCTCTTTCCTGGTGTGTGAGTCGGACTCAGTACCACTCCAGCTGGTATTAATAGAGACCTGGATTGAATTGGCACTTTCCTGGTGTGTGAGTGGGACTCAGTACCACTCCAGCTGGTATTCATAGAGGTCTGGATTGAATTGGCTCTTTCCTGGTGTGTGAGTCGGACTCAGTACCACTCCAGCTGTTATTAATAGAGACCTGGATTGAATTGGCTCTTTCCTGGTGTGTGAGTGGGACTCAGTACCACTCCAGCTGGTATTCATAGAGGTCTGGATTGAATTGGCTATTTCCTGGTGTGTGAGTTGGACTCAGTACCACTCCAGCTGGTATTCATAGAGGTCTGGATTGAATTGGCTCTTTCCTGGTGTGTGTGGGGGACTCAGTTCCTCTCCAGCTGGTATGAATAGAGTCCTGGATTGACGTGGCTCTTTCCTGGTGCTTGACTGGGGCTCAGTACCACTCCAGCTGGTATTCATGGAGGTCTGGATTGAATTGGCTCTTTCCTGGTGTGTGAGTGGGACTGAGTACCACTCCAGCTGGTATTCATAGAGGTCTGGATTGAATTGGCTCTTTCCTGGTGTGTGTGGGGGACTCAGTTCCTCTCCAGCTGGTATGAATAGAGTCCTGGATTGACGTGGCTCTTTCCTGGTGCTTGACCGGGGCTCAGTACCACTCCAGCTGGTATGAATAGAGGCCTGGAATGAATTGCCTCTTTCCTGGTGTGTGAGTGGGACTCAGTACCACTCCAGTCGCTATAGATAGAGGCCTGGATCGAAATGGCTCTTCCCTGGTGTGTGAGTGGGGCTCAGTTCCTCTCCAGCTGGTATTAACAGAGGCCTGGTTTGAATTGTTTCTTCCCTGGTGTGTGAGTGGGACTCAGTACCACTCCAGCTGGTATTAATAGAGACCTGGATTTAATTGCCTCTTTCCTGGTGTGTCAGTGGGTCTCGGTACCACTCCAGCTGGTACTAATAGAGACCTGAATTTAATTGTCTCTTTCCTGGTGTGTGAGTGGGTCTCGGGACCAATCCAGCTGGTATTAATAGAGGTCTGGATTGAATTGGCTCTTTCCTGGTGAGTGAGTGGGACTCAGTACCACTCCAGCTGGTGTTAATAGAGGTCTGGATTGAATTGGCTCTTTCCTGGTGTGTGAGTGGGGCTCAGTCCCACTCCAGCTGGTATTTATCGAGGCCTGGATTGAATTGACTCTTTCCTGGTGTGTGAGTGAGACTCAGTACCACTCCAGCTGGTATTAATAGAGGTCTGGATTGATTTGGCTCTTTCCTGGTGTTTGAGTGGGAATCAGGACCACTCCAGCTGGTATGAATAGCGGTCTGGATTGATTTGGCTCTTTCCTGGTGTTTGAGGTGGACTCGGTACCACTCCAGCTGGTATTAACAGAGACCTGGATTTAATTGCCTCTTTCCTGGTGTGTCAGTGGGTCTCGGTACCACTCCAGCTGGTATTTATAGAGGCCTGGACTGAATGGGCTCTTTCCTGTTATGTGAATGGGGCTCAGTACCACTTCAGCTGGTATTAATAGAGCCCTGTATTTAATTGCCTCTTACCTGGTGTGTGAGTGGGACTCGGTACCACTCCAGCTGGTACTAATAGAGACCTGGATTTAATTATCTCTTTCCTGGTGTGTGAGTGGGTCTTGGTACCACTCCAGCTGGTATTAATAGAGGTCTGGATTGAATTGGCTCTTTCCTGGTGAGTGAGTGGGTCTCAGTACCACTCCAGCTGGTGTTATTAGAGGTCTGGTTTGAATTGGCTCTTTCCTGGTGTGTGAGTGGGGCTCAGTCCCACTCCAGCTGGTATTTATCGAGGCCTGGATTGAATTGACTCTTTCCTGGTGTGTGAGTGGGAATCAGGAACACTCCAGCTGGTATTAATAGAGGTCGGGATTGATTTGGCTCTTTCCTGGTGTTTGAGGTGGACTCAGTACCACTACAGCTGGTATTAATAGAGGTCTGGATTGATTTGGCTCTTTCCTGGTGTTTGAGGTGGACTCAGTACCACTCCAGCTGGTATTAATAGATGTCTGGATTGATTTGGCTCTTTCCTGGTGTTTGAGTGGGGTTCAGTCCCACTCCAGCTGGTCTTTATCGAGGTGTGAATTGAATTGCCTCGTTCCTGGTGTGTGAGTGGGACTCAGTACCACTCCGGCTGGTATTAATCGAGGTCTGGATTGATTTGGCTCTTTCCTGGTGTGTGAGTCGGACTCAGTACCACTCCAGCTGGTATTAATAGAGACCTGGATTGAATTGGCTCTTTCCTGGTGTGTGAGTGGGACTCAGTACCACTCCAGCTGGTATTAATAGAGGTCTGGATTGAATTGGCTCTTTCCTATTGTGTGAGTGGGACTCAGTACCACTCCAGCTGGTATTCATAGAGGTCTGGATTGAATTGGCTCTTTCCTGGTGTGTGTGGGGGACTCAGTTCCTCTCCAGCTGGTATGAATAGAGTCCTGGATTGACGTGGCTCTTTCCTGGTGCTTGACTGGGGCTCAGTACCACTCCAGCTGGTATTAATAGAGACCTGGATTGAATTGGCTCTTTCCTGGTGTGTGAGTCGGACTCAGTACCACTCCAGCTGGTATTAATAGAGACCTGGATTGAATTGGCACTTTCCTGGTGTGTGAGTGGGACTCAGTACCACTCCAGCTGGTATTCATAGAGGTCTGGATTGAATTGGCTCTTTCCTGGTGTGTGAGTCGGACTCAGTACCACTCCAGCTGGTATTAATAGAGACCTGGATTGAATTGGCTCTTTCCTGGTGTGTGAGTGGGACTCAGTACCACTCCAGCTGGTAGTCATAGAGGTCTGGATTGAATTGGCTATTTCCTGGTGTCTGAGTTGGACTCAGTACCACTCCAGCTGGTATTCATAGAGGTCTGGATTGAATTGGCTCTTTCCTGGTGTGTGTGGGGGACTCAGTTCCTCTCCAGCTGGTATGAATAGAGTCCTGGATTGACGTGGCTCTTTCCTGGTGCTTGACTGGGGCTCAGTACCACTCCAGCTGGTATTCATGGAGGTCTGGATTGAATTGGCTCTTTCCTGGTGTGTGAGTGGGACTGAGTACCACTCCAGCTGGTATTCATAGAGGTCTGGATTGAATTGGCTCTTTCCTGGTGTGTGTGGGGGACTCAGTTCCTCTCCAGCTGGTATGAATAGAGTCCTGGATTGACGTGGCTCTTTCCTGGTGCTTGACCGGGGCTCAGTACCACTCCAGCTGGTATGAATAGAGGCCTGGAATTAATTGCCTCTTTCCTGGTGTGTCAGTGGGTCTCGGTACCACTCCAGCTGGTACTAATAGAGACCTGGATTTAATTGTCTCTTTCCTGGTGTGTGAGTGGGTCTCGGGACCAATCCAGCTGGTATTAATAGAGGTCTGGATTGAATTGGCTCTTTCCTGGTGAGTGAGTGGGTCTCAGTACCACTCCAGCTGGTGTTAATAGAGGTCTGGATTGAATTGGCTCTTTCCTGGTGTGTGAGTGGGGCTCAGTCCCACTCCAGCTGGTATTTATCGAGGCCTGGATTGAATTGACTCTTTCCTGGTGTGTGAGTGAGACTCAGTACCACTCCAGCTGGTATTAATAGAGGTCTGGATTGATTTGGCTCTTTCCTGGTGTTTGAGTGGGAATCAGGACCACTCCAGCTGGTATGAATAGCGGTCTGGATTGATTTGGCTCTTTCCTGGTGTTTGAGGTGGACTCGGTACCACTCCAGCTGGTATTAACAGAGACCTGGATTTAATTGCCTCTTTCCTGGTGTGTCAGTGGGTCTCGGTACCACTCCAGCTGGTATTTATAGAGGCCTGGACTGAATGGGCTCTTTCCTGTTATGTGAATGGGGCTCAGTACCACTTCAGCTGGTATTAATAGAGCCCTGTATTTAATTGCCTCTTACCTGGTGTGTGAGTGGGACTCGGTACCACTCCAGCTGGTACTAATAGAGACCTGGATTTAATTATCTCTTTCCTGGTGTGTGAGTGGGTCTTGGTACCACTCCAGCTGGTATTAATAGAGGTCTGGATTGAATTGGCTCTTTCCTGGTGAGTGAGTGGGTCTCAGTACCACTCCAGCTGGTGTTATTAGAGGTCTGGTTTGAATTGGCTCTTTCCTGGTGTGTGAGTGGGGCTCAGTCCCACTCCAGCTGGTATTTATCGAGGCCTGGATTGAATTGACTCTTTCCTGGTGTGTGAGTGGGAATCAGGAACACTCCAGCTGGTATTAATAGAGGTCGGGATTGATTTGGCTCTTTCCTGGTGTTTGAGGTGGACTCAGTACCACTACAGCTGGTATTAATAGAGGTCTGGATTGATTTGGCTCTTTCCTGGTGTTTGAGGTGGACTCAGTACCACTCCAGCTGGTATTAATAGATGTCTGGATTGATTTGGCTCTTTCCTGGTGTTTGAGTGGGGTTCAGTCCCACTCCAGCTGGTCTTTATCGAGGTGTGAATTGAATTGCCTCGTTCCTGGTGTGTGAGTGGGACTCAGTACCACTCCGGCTGGTATTAATCGAGGTCTGGATTGATTTGGCTCTTTCCTGGTGTGTGAGTCGGACTCAGTACCACTCCAGCTGGTATTAATAGAGACCTGGATTGAATTGGCTCTTTCCTGGTGTGTGAGTGGGACTCAGTACCACTCCAGCTGGTATTAATAGAGGTCTGGATTGAATTGGCTCTTTCCTATTGTGTGAGTGGGACTCAGTACCACTCCAGCTGGTATTCATAGAGGTCTGGATTGAATTGGCTCTTTCCTGGTGTGTGTGGGGGACTCAGTTCCTCTCCAGCTGGTATGAATAGAGTCCTGGATTGACGTGGCTCTTTCCTGGTGCTTGACTGGGGCTCAGTACCACTCCAGCTGGTATTAATAGAGACCTGGATTGAATTGGCTCTTTCCTGGTGTGTGAGTCGGACTCAGTACCACTCCAGCTGGTATTAATAGAGACCTGGATTGAATTGGCACTTTCCTGGTGTGTGAGTGGGACTCAGTACCACTCCAGCTGGTATTCATAGAGGTCTGGATTGAATTGGCTCTTTCCTGGTGTGTGAGTCGGACTCAGTACCACTCCAGCTGGTATTAATAGAGACCTGGATTGAATTGGCTCTTTCCTGGTGTGTGAGTGGGACTCAGTACCACTCCAGCTGGTAGTCATAGAGGTCTGGATTGAATTGGCTATTTCCTGGTGTGTGAGTTGGACTCAGTACCACTCCAGCTGGTATTCATAGAGGTCTGGATTGAATTGGCTCTTTCCTGGTGTGTGTGGGGGACTCAGTTCCTCTCCAGCTGGTATGAATAGAGTCCTGGATTGACGTGGCTCTTTCCTGGTCCTTGACTGGGGCTCAGTACCACTCCAGCTGGTATTCATGGAGGTCTGGATTGAATTGGCTCTTTCCTGGTGTGTGAGTGGGACTGAGTACCACTCCAGCTGGTATTCATAGAGGTCTGGATTGAATTGGCTCTTTCCTGGTGTGTGTGGGGGACTCAGTTCCTCTCCAGCTGGTATGAATAGAGTCCTGGATTGACGTGGCTCTTTCCTGGTGCTTGACCGGGGCTCAGTACCACTCCAGCTGGTATGAATAGAGGCCTGGAATTAATTGCCTCTTTCCTGGTGTGTGAGTGGGACTCGGTTACACTGCAGCTGGTATTTATAGAGGTCTGGATTGATATTTCTCTTTCCTGGTGTGTGAGTGGGACTCAGTACCACTCCAGTCGCTATAGATAGAGGCCTGGATCGAAATGGCTCTTCCCTGGTGTGTGAGTGGGGCTCAGTTCCACTCCAGCTGGTATTAACAGAGGCCTGGTTTGAATTGTCTCTTCCCTGGTGTGTGAGTGGGACTCAGTACCACTCCAGCTGGTATTAATAGAGACCTGGATTTAATTGCCTCTTTCCTGGTGTGTCAGTGGGTCTCGGTACCACTCCAGCTGGTATTTATAGAGGCCTGGACTGAATTGGCTCTTTCCTGTTGTGTGAATGGGGCTCAGTACCACTTCAGCTGGTATTAATAGAGCCCTGTATTTAATTGCCTCTTTCCTGGTGTGTGAGTGGGACTCGGTACCACTCCAGCTGGTACTAATAGAGACCTGGATTTAATTGTCTCTTTCCTGGTGTGTGAGTGGGTCTCGGTACCAATCCAGCTGGTATTAATAGAGGTCTGGATTGAATTGGCTCTTTCCTGGTGAGTGAGTGGGACTCAGTACCACTCCAGCTGGTGTTAATAGAGGTCTGGATTGAATTGGCTCTTTCCTGGTGTGTGAGTGGGGCTCAGTCCCAGTCCAGCTGGTATTTATCGAGGCCTGGATTGAATTGACTCTTTCCTGGTGTGTGAGTGAGACTCAGTACCACTCCAGCTGGTAATCATAGAGGTCTGGATTGATTTGGCTCTTTCCTGGTGTTTGAGTGGGAATCAGGACCACTCCAGCTGGTATTAATAGCGGTCTGGATTGATTTGGCTCTTTCCTGGTGTTTGAGGTGGACTCGGTACCACTCCAGCTGTTATTAACAGAGACCTGGATTTAATTGCCTCTTTCCTGGTGTGTCAGTGGGTCTCGGTACCACTCCAGCTGGTATTTATAGAGGCCTGGACTGAATGGGCTCTTTCCTGTTATGTGAATGGGGCTCAGTACCACTTCAGCTGGTATTAATAGAGCCCTGTATTTAATTGCCTCTTTCCTGGTGTGTGAGTGGGACTCGGTACCACTCCAGCTGGTACTAATAGAGACCTGGATTTAATTGTCTCTTTCCTGGTGTGTGAGTGGGTCTTGGTACCACTCCAGCTGGTATTAATAGAGGTCTGGATTGAATTGGCTCTTTCCTGGTGAGTGAGTGGGACTCAGTACCACTCCAGCTGGTGTTATTAGAGGTCTGGTTTGAATTGGCTCTTTCCTGGTGTGTGAGTGGGGCTCAGTCCCACTCCAGCTGGTATTTATCGAGGCCTGGATTGAATTGACTCTTTCCTGGTGTGTGAGTGGGAATCAGGAACACTCCAGCTGGTATTAATAGAGGTCTGGATTGATTTGGCTCTTTCCTGGTGTTTGAGGTGGACTCAGTACCACTACAGCTGGTATTAATAGAGGTCTGGATTGATTTGGCTCTTTCCTGGTGTTTGAGGTGGACTCAGTACCACTCCAGCTGGTATTAATAGATGTCTGGATTGATTTGGCTCTTTCCTGGTGTTTGAGTGGGGCTCAGTCCCACTCCAGCTGGTATTTATCGAGGTGTGAATTGAATTGCCTCGTTCCTGGTGTGTGAGTGGGACTCAGTACCACTCCGGCTGGTATTAATCGAGGTCTGGATTGATTTGGCTCTTTCCTGGTGTGTAAGTCGGACTCAGTACCACTCCAGCTGGTATTAATAGAGACCTCGATTGAATTGGCTCTTTCCTGGTGTGTGAGTGGGACTCAGTACCACTCCAGCTGGTATTCATAGAGGTCTGGATTGAATTGGCTCTTTCCTGGTGTGTGAGTGGGACTCAGTACCACTCCAGCTGGTATTCATAGAGGTCTGGATTGAATTGGCTCTTACCTGGTGTGTGTGGGGGACTCAGTTCCTCTCCAGCTGGTATGAATAGAGTCCTGGATTGACGTGGCTGTTTCCTGGTGCTTGACTGGGGCTCAGTACCACTCCAGCTGGTATTAATAGAGACCTGGATTGAATTGGCTCTTTCCTGGTGAGTGAGTGGGACTCAGTACCACTCCAGCTGGTGTTATTAGAGGTCTGGTTTGAATTGGCTCTTTCCTGGTGTGTGAGTGGGGCTCAGTCCCACTCCAGCTGGTATTTATCGAGGCCTGGATTGAATTGACTCTTTCCTGGTGTGTGAGTGGGAATCAGGAACTCTCCAGCTGGTATTAATAGAGGTCTGGATTGATTTGGCTCTTTCCTGGTGTTTGAGGTGGACTCAGTACCACTACAGCTGGTATTAATAGAGGTCTGGATTGATTTGGCTCTTTCCTGGTGTTTGAGGTGGACTCAGTACCACCCCAGCTGGTATTAATAGATGTCTGGATTGATTTGGCTCTTTCCTGGTGTTTGAGTGGGGCTCAGTCCCACTCCAGCTGGTATTTATCGAGGTGTGAATTGAATTGCCTCGTTCCTGGTGTGTGAGTGGGACTCAGTACCGCTCCGGCTGGTATTAATCGAGGTCTGGATTGATTTGGCTCTTTCCTGGTGTGTGAGTCGGACTCAGTACCACTCCAGCTGGTATTAATAGAGACCTGGATTGAATTGGCTCTTTCCTGGTGTGTGAGTGGGACTCAGTACCACTCCAGCTGGTATTCATAGAGGTCTGGATTGAATTGGCTCTTTCCTGGTGTGTGAGTGGGACTCAGTACCACTCCAGCTGGTATTCATAGAGGTCTGGATTGAATTGGCTCTTTCCTGGTGTGTGTGGGGGACTCAGTTCCTCTCCAGCTGGTATGAATAGAGTCCTGGATTGACGTGGCTCTTTCCTGGTGCTTGACTGGGGCTCAGTACCACTCCAGCTGGTATTAATAGAGACCTGGATTGAATTGGCTCTTTCCTGGTGTCTGAGTGGGACTCAGTACCACTCCAGCTGGTATTCATAGAGGTCTGGATTGTATTGGCTCTTTCCTGGTGTGTGAGTGGGACTGAGTACCACTCCAGCTGGTATTCATAGAGGTCTGGATTGAATTGGCTCTTTCCTGGTGTGTGTGGGGGACTCAGTTCCTCTCCCGCTGGTATGAATAGAGTCCTGGATTGACGTGGCTCTTTCCTGGTGCTTGACCGGGGCTCAGTACCACTCCAGCTGGTATGAATAGAGGCCTGGAATTAATTGGCTCTTTCCTGGTGTGTGAGTGGGACTCGGTTACACTGCAGCTGGTATTTATAGAGGTCTGGATTGATATTTCTCTTTCCTGGTGTGTGAGTGGGAATCAGTACCACTCCAGTCGCTATAGATAGAGGCCTGGATCGAAATGGCTCTTCCCTGCTGTGTGAGTGGGGCTCAGTTCCACTCCAGCTGGTATTAACAGAGGCCTGGTTTGAATTGTCTCTTCCCTGGTGTGTGAGTGGGACTCAGTACCACTCCAGCTGGTATTAATAGAGACCTGTATTTAATTGCCTCTTTCCTGGTGTGTCAGTGGGTCTCGGTACCACTCCAGCTGGTATTTATAGAGACCTGCATTTAATTGTCTCTTTCCTGGTGTGTGAGTGGGTCTCGGTACCAATCCAGCTGGTATTAATAGAGGTCTGGATTGAATTGGCTCTTTCCTGGTGTGTGAGTGGGAATCAGGACCACTCCAGCTGGTATTAATAGCGGTCTGGATTGATTTGGCTCTTACCTGGTGTTTGAGGTGGACTCGGTACCACTCCAGCTGGTATTAACAGAGGCCTGGATCGAAATGGCTCTTCCCTGGTGTGTGAGTGGGGCTCAGTTCCACTCCAGCTGGTATTAACAGAGGCCTGGTTTGAATTGTCTCTTCCCTGGTGTGTGAGTGGGACTCATTACCACTCCAGCTGGTATTAATAGAGACCTGGATTTAATTGCCTCTTTCCTGGTGTGTCAGTGGGTCTCGGTACCACTCCAGCTGGTATTAATAGAGGTCTGGATTGAATTGGCTCTTTCCTGGTGAGTGAGTGGGACTCAGTACCACTCCAGCTGGTGTTAATAGAGGTATGGATTGAATTGGCTCTTTCCTGGTGTGTGAGTGGGGCTCAGTCCCACTCCAGCCTGTATTTATCGAGGCCTGGATTGAATTGACTCTTTCCTGGTGTGTGAGTGAGACTCAGTACCACTCCAGCTGGTATTAATAGAGGTCTGGATTGATTTGGCTCTTTCCTGGTGTTTGAGTTGGAATCAGGACCACTCCAGCTGGTATTAATAGCGGTCTGGATTGATTTGGCTCTTTCCTGGTGTTTGAGGTGGACTCGGTACCACTCCAGCTGGTATTAACAGAGACCTGGATTTAATTGCCTCTTTCCTGGTGTGTCAGTGGGTCTCGGTACCACTCCAGCTGGTATTTATAGAGGCCTGGACTGAATGGGCTCTTTCCTGTTGTGTGAATGTGGCTCAGTACCACTTCAGCTGGTATTAATAGAGCCCTGTATTTAATTGCCTCTTTCCTGGTGTGTGAGTGGGACTCGGTACCACTCCAGCTGGTACTAATAGAGACCTGGATTTAATTGTCTCTTTCCTGGTGTGTGAGTGGGTCTCGGTACCACTCCAGCTGGTATTAATAGAGGTCTGGATTGAATTGGCTCTTTCCTGGTGAGTGAGTGGGACTCAGTACCACTCCAGCTGGTGTTATTAGAGGTCTGGATTGAATTGGCTCTTTCCTGGTGTGTGAGTGGGGCTCAGTCCCACTCCAGCTGGTATTTATCGAGGCCTGGATTGAATTGACTCTTTCCTGGTGTGTGAGTGAGACTCAGTACCACTCCAGCTGGTATTAATAGAGGTCTGGATTGATTTGGCTCTTTCCTGGTGTTTGAGTGGGAATCAGGAACACTCCAGCTGGTATTAATAGAGGTCTGGATTGATTTGGCTCTTTCCTGGTGTTTGAGGTGGACTCAGTACCACGACAGCTGGTGTTAATAGAGGTCTGGATTGATTTGGCTCTTTCCTGGTGTTTGAGGTGGACTCAGTACCACTCCAGCTGGTATTAATAGATGTCTGGATTGATTTGGCTCTTTCCTGGTGTTTGAGTGGGGCTCAGTCCCACTCCAGCTGGTATTTATCGAGGTGTGAATTGAATTGCCTCATTCCTGGTGTGTGAGTGGGACTCAGTACCACTCCGGCTGGTATTAATCGAGGTCTGGATTGATTTGGCTCTTTCCTGGTGTTTGAGTGGGTCTCAGTACCACTCCAGCTGGTATTAATAGAGGCCTGGATTGATTTGGCTCTTTCCTGGTGTTTGTTGTGGACTCAGTACCACTCCAGCTGGGATGAATAGAGGTCTGGATTGATTTGGCTCTTTCCTGGTGTGTGAGTGGCACTCAGTACCACTCCAGCTGGTATTAGTAGAGGTCTGGATGGATTTGGCTCTTTCCTGGTGTTTGAGGTGTGCGCAGTGCCAGTCCAGCTGGTATTAATAGAGGTCCGGATTGATTTGGCTCTTTCCTGGCGTTTGAGGTGGTCTCAGTACCACTCCATCTAGTATTAATAGAGGTCTGGATTGAATTGGCTCTTTCCTGGTGTTTGAGGTGGACTCAGTACCACTCCAGCTGGTATTAATAGAGGTCTGGATTGATTTGGCTTTTTCCTGGTGTTTGAGTGGTTCTCAGTACCACTCCGGCTGGTATTAATAGAGGTCTGGATTGATTTGGCACTTTCCTGGTCTGTGAGTGGGTCTATGTACCACTCCAGCTGGTATTTATCGAGGTGTGGATTGATTTGGCTCTTTCCTGGTGTGTGAGTGGGTCTCAGTACCACTCCAGCTGGTATTTATCGAGGTGTGGATTGAATTGCCTCTTTCCTGCTGTGTGAGTGGGACTCAGTACCACTCCAGCTGGTATTAATAGAGGTCTGGATTGATTTGGCTCTTTCCTGGTGTTTGACTGGGATTCAGTACCACTCCAGCTGGTATTAATAGTGGTCTGGATTGATTTGGCTCCTTCCTGGTGAGTGAGTGGGGCTCAGTGCCACTCCAGCTGGTATTAATAGAGGTCTGGATTGAATTGGCTCCTTCCTGGTGAGTGAGCGGGGCTCAGTACCACTCCAGCTGGTATTAATAGAGGCCTGGTTTGAATTGACTCTTTCCTGGTGTGTGAGTGGCTCTCAGTCCCACTCCAGTCGCTATAGATAGAGGCCTGGATCGAAATGGCTCTTCCCTGGTGTGTGCGTGTGGCTCAGTACCTCTCCAGCTGGTATTAATAGAGGCCTGGTTTGAATTGACTCTTTCCTGGTGTGTGAGTGGGACTCAGTGCCACTCCAGCTGGTATTCATAGAGACCTGGATTGAATTGCCTCTTGGCTGGTTTGTGAGTGGGACTCAGTACCACAACAGCTGGGATGAATAGAGGTCTGTATTGATTTGGCTCTTTCCTGGTGAGTGAGTGGGGCTCAGTACCACTCCAGCTGGTATAAATAGTGGTCTGGATTGAATTGGCTCCTTCCTGTTGAGTGAGTGGGACTCAGTAGCACTCCAGCTGGTGTTAATAGAGGTCTGGATAGAATTGGCCCCTTCCTGGTGAGTGAGTCTGGCTCAGTACCACTCCAGCTGGTATTAATAGAGGTCTGGATTTATTTCGCTCTTCCCTGGTGTGTGAGTGTGGCTCAGTACCACTCCAGCTGGTATTAATAGAGGCCTGGATTTATTTCGCTCTTTCCTGGTGTGTGAGTGTGTCTCAGTACCACTCCAGCTGGTATTTATCGAGGTGTGGATTGATTTGGCTCTTTCCTGGTGTGTGAGTGGGTCTCAGTACCACTCCAGCTGGTATTTATCGAGGTGTGGATTGAATTGCCTCTTTCCTGCTGTGTGAGTGGGACTCAGTACCACTCCACCTGGTATTAATAGAGGTCTGGATTGATTTGGCTCTTTCCGTGTGTTTGAGTGGGACTCAGTACCACTCCAGCTGGTATTAATAGTGGTCTTCATTGATTTGGCTCCTTCCTGGTGAGTGAGTGGGGCTCAGTACCACTCCTGCTGGTATTAATAGAGGTCTGGATTGAATTGGCTCCTTCCTGGTGAGTGAGTGGGGCTCAGTACCACTCCAGCTGGTATTAATAGAGGTCTGGATTGAATTGGCTCCTTCCTGGTGAGTCCGTGGGACTCAGGTCCACTCCAGCTGGTATTAATAGAGGCCTGGTTTGAATTGACTCTTTCCTGGTGTGTAAGTGGCTCTCAGTCCCACTCCAGTCGCTAGAGATAGAGGCCTGGATCGAAATGGCTCTTCCCTGGTGTGTGAGTGTGGCTCAGTACCTCTCCAGCCTGTATTAATAGAGGCCTGGTTTGAATTGACTCTTTCCTGGTGTGTGAGTGGAACTCAGTACCACTCCAGCTGGTATTAGTAGAGGTCTGGATGGATTTGGCTCTTTCCTGGTGTTTGAGGTGGACTCAGTGCCACTCCAGCTGGTATTAATAGAGGTCCGGATTGATTTGGCTCTTTCCTGGCGTTTGAGGTGGTCTCAGTACCACTCCAGCTAGTATTAATAGAGGTCTGGATTGAATTGGCTCTTTCCTGGTGTTTGAGGTGGACTCAGTACCACTCCAGCTGGTATTAATAGAGGTCTGGATTGATTTGGCTTTTTCCTGGTGTTTGAGTGGGTCTCAGTACCACTCCGGCTGGTATTAATAGAGGTCTGGATTGATTTGGCACTTTCCTGGTGTGTGAGTGGGTCTCATTACCACTTCAGCTGGTATTTATCGAGGTGTGGATTGATTTGGCTCTTTCCTGGTGTGTGAGTGGGTCTCAGTACCACTCCAGCTGGTATTTATCGAGGTGTGGATTGAATTGCCTCTTTCCTGCTGTGTGAGTGGGACTCAGTACCACTCCAGCTGGTATTAATAGAGGTCTGGATTGATTTGGCTCTTTCCTGGTGTTTGACTGGGATTCAGTACCACTCCAGCTGGTATTAATAGTGGTCTGGATTGATTTGGCTCCTTCCTGGTGAGTGAGTGGGGATCAGTGCCACTCCAGCTGGTATTAATAGAGGTCTGGATTGAATTGGCTCCTTCCTGGTGAGTGGGTGGGGCTCAGTACCACTCCAGCTGGTATTAATAGGGGTCTGTATTGATTTGGCTCTTTCCTGGTGAGTGAGTGGAGCTCAGTACCACTCCAGCTGGTATTTATAGAGGTCTGGATTGAATTGTCTCCATCCTGATGAGTGAGTGGGGCTCAGTACCACTCCAGCTGGTATTAATAGAGGTCTGGATTGAATTGGCTCCTTCCTGGTGAGTGAGTGGGGCTCAGTACCACTCCAGCTGGTATTAATAGAGGTCTGGTTTGAACTGGCTCCTTCCTGGTGATGAGTGGGGCTCAGTACCACTCCACCTGGTATTAATAGAGGACTGGATTGAATTGGCTCTTTCCTGGTGAGTGAGTGGGGCTCAGTACCGCTCCAGCTGGTATTAATAGAGGTCTGGATTGAATTGGCTCCTTCCTGGTGAGTCAGTGGGACTCAGTACCACTCCAGCTGGTATTAATAGAGGGCTGGATTGATTTGGGTCTTTCCTGGTGTTTGAGGTGGACTCAGTCCCACTCCAGCTGGTATTTATCGAGGTGTGAATTGAATTGCCTCTTTCCTGGTGTTTGAGGTGGACTCAGTACCACGACAGCTGGTGTTAATAGAGGTCTGGATTGATTTGGCTCTTTCCTGGTGTTTGAGGTGGACTCAGTACCACTCCAGCTGGTATTAATAGATGTCTGGATTGATTTGGCTCTTTCCTGGTGTTTGAGTGGGGCTCAGTCCCACTCCAGCTGGTATTTTTCGAGGTGTGAATTGAATTGCCTCATTCCTGGTGTGTGAGTGGGACTCAGTACCACTCCGGCTGGTATTAATCGAGGTCTGGATTGATTTGGCTCTTTCCTGGTGTTTGAGTGGGTCTCAGTACCACTCCAGCTGGTATTAATAGAGGCCTGGATTGATTTGGCTCTTTCCTGGTGTTTGTTGTGGACTCAGTACCACTCCAGCTGGGATGAATAGAGGTCTGGATTGATTTGGCTCTTCCCTGGTGTGTGAGTGGCACTCAGTACCACTCCAGCTGGTATTAGTAGAGGTCTGGATGGATTTGGCTCTTTCCTGGTGTTTGAGGTGTACGCAGTGCCAGTCCAGCTGGTATTAATAGAGGTCCGGATTGATTTGGCTCTTTCCTGGCGTTTGAGGTGGTCTCAGTACCACTCCAGCTAGTATTAATAGAGGTCTGGATTGAATTGGCTCTTTCCTGGTGTTTGAGGTGGACTCAGTACCACTCCAGCTGGTATTAATAGAGGTCTGGATTGATTTGGCTTTTTCCTGGTGTTTGAGTGGTTCTCAGTACCACTCCGGCTGGTATTAATAGAGGTCTGGATTGATTTGGCACTTTCCTGGTCTGTGAGTGGGTCTATGTACCACTCCAGCTGGTATTTATCGAGGTGTGGATTGATTTGGCTCTTTCCTGGTGTGTGAGTGGGTCTCAGTACCACTCCAGCTGGTATTTATCGAGGTGTGGATTGAATTGCCTCTTTCCTGCTGTGTGAGTGGGACTCAGTACCACTCCAGCTGGTATTAATAGAGGTCTGGATTGATTTGGCTCTTTCCTGGTGTTTGACTGGGATTCAGTACCACTCCAGCTGGTATTAATAGTGGTCTGGATTGATTTGTCTCCTTCCTGGTGAGTGAGTGGGGCTCAGTGCCACTCCAGCTGGTATTAATAGAGGTCTGGATTGAATTGGCTCCTTCCTGGTGAGTGAGCGGGGCTCAGTACCACTCCAGCTGGTATTAATAGAGGCCTGGTTTGAATTGACTCTTTCCTGGTGTGTGAGTGGCTCTCAGTCCCACTCCAGTCGCTATAGATAGAGGCCTGGATCGAAATGGCTCTTCCCTGGTGTGTGCGTGTGGCTCAGTACCTCTCCAGCTGGTATTAATAGAGGCCTGGTTTGAATTGACTCTTTCCTGGTGTGTGAGTGGGACTCAGTGCCACTCCAGCTGGTATTCATAGAGACCTGGATTGAATTGCCTCTTGGCTGGTTTGTGAGTGGGACTCAGTACCACAACAGCTGGGATGAATAGAGGTCTGTATTGATTTGGCTCTTTCCTGGTGAGTGAGTGGGGCTCAGTACCACTCCAGCTGGTATAAATAGTGGTCTGGATTGAATTGGCTCCTTCCTGTTGAGTGAGTGGGACTCAGTAGCACTCCAGCTGGTGTTAATAGAGGTCTGGATAGAATTGGCCCCTTCCTGGTGAGTGAGTCTGGCTCAGTACCACTCCAGCTGGTATTAATAGAGGTCTGGATCGAAATGGCTCTTCCCTGGTGTGTGAGTGTGGCTCAGTACCACTCCAGCTGGTATTAATAGAGGCCTGGATTTATTTCGCTCTTTCCTGGTGTGTGAGTGTGTCTCAGTACCACTCCAGCTGGTATTTATCGAGGTGTGGATTGATTTGGCTCTTTCCTGGTGTGTGTGTGGGTCTCAGTACCACTCCAGCTGGTATTTATCGAGGTGTGGATTGAATTGCCTCTTTCCTGCTGTGTGAGTGGGACTCAGTACCACTCCACCTGGTATTAATAGAGGTCTGGATTGATTTGGCTCTTTCCGTGTGTTTGAGTGGGACTCAGTACCACTCCAGCTGGTATTAATAGTGGTCTGGATTGATTTGTCTCCTTCCTGGTGAGTGAGTGGGGCTCAGTACCACTCCTGCTGGTATTAATAGAGGTCTGGATTGAATTGGCTCCTTCCTGGTGAGTGAGTGGGGCTCAGTACCACTCCAGCTGGTATTAATAGAGGTCTGGATTGAATTGGCTCCTTCCTGGTGAGTCCGTGGGACTCAGGTCCACTCCAGCTGGTATTAATAGAGGCCTGGTTTGAATTGACTCTTTCCTGGTGTGTAAGTGGCTCTCAGTCCCACTCCAGTCGCTAGAGATAGAGGCCTGGATCGAAATGGCTCTTCCCTGGTGTGTGAGTGTGGCTCAGTACCTCTCCAGCCTGCATTAATAGAGGCCTGGTTTGAATTGACTCTTTCCTGGTGTGTGAGTTGGACTCAGTACCACTCCAGCTGGTATTAGTAGAGGTCTGGATGGATTTGGCTCTTTCCTGGTGTTTGAGGTGGACTCAGTGCCACTCCAGCTGGTATTAATAGAGGTCCGGATTGATTTGGCTCTTTCCTGGCGTTTGAGGTGGTCTCAGTACCACTCCAGCTAGTATTAATAGAGCTCTGGATTGAATTGGCTCTTTCCTGGTGTTTGAGGTGGACTCAGTACCACTCCAGCTGGTATTAATAGAGGTCTGGATTGATTTGGCTTTTTCCTGGTGTTTGAGTGGGTCTCAGTACCACTCCGGCTGGTATTAATAGAGGTCTGGATTGATTTGGCACTTTCCTGGTGTGTGAGTGGGTCTCAGTACCACTTCAGCTGGTATTTATCGAGGTGTGGATTGATTTGGCTCTTTCCTGGTGTGTGAGTGGGTCTCAGTACCACTCCAGCTGGTATTTATCGAGGTGTGGATTGAATTGCCTCTTTCCTGCTGTGTGAGTGGGACTCAGTACCACTCCAGCTGGTATTAATAGAGGTCTGGATTGATTTGGCTCTTTCCTGGTGTTTGACTGGGATTCAGTACCACTCCAGCTGGTATTAATAGTGGTCTGGATTGATTTGGCTCCTTCCTGGTGAGTGAGTGGGGATCAGTGCCACTCCAGCTGGTATTAATAGAGGTCTGGATTGAATTGGCTCCTTCCTGGTGAGTGAGTGGGGCTCAGTACCACTCCAGCTGGTATTAATAGGGGTCTGTATTGATTTGGCTCTTTCCTGGTGAGTGAGTGGAGCTCAGTACCACTCCAGCTGGTATTTATAGAGGTCTGGATTGAATTGTCTCCATCCTGATGAGTGAGTGGGGCTCAGTACCACTCCAGCTGGTATTAATAGAGGTCTGGATTGAATTGGCTCCTTCCTGGTGAGTGAGTGGGGCTCAGTACCACTCCAGCTGGTATTAATAGAGGTCTGGTTTGAACTGGCTCCTTCCTGGTGATGAGTGGGGCTCAGTACCACTCCACCTGGTATTAATAGAGGACTGGATTGAATTGGCTCTTTCCTGGTGAGTGAGTGGGGCTCAGTACCGCTCCAGCTGGTATTAATAGAGGTCTGGATTGAATTGGCACATTCCTGGTGTGTGAGTGGGGCTCAGTACCTCTCCAGCTGGTGTAAATAAGATGTCTGGATTGAATTGACTCTTTACTGCTGAGTGAGTGGGACTCAGTCCCACTCCAGCTGGTGTTCGTAAGAGGTCTGGATTGAATTGACTCTTTACTGGTGAGTGAGTGGGGCTCTGTCCCACTCCAGCTGGTATTCATAGATGTCTGGATTGTATTGGCTCTTTCCTGGTGTGTGAGTGGGACTCAGTGCCTCTCCAGCTGGTATTCATAGAGGTCTGGATTGAATTTGCTCTTTCCTGGTGTGTGGGGGGCACTCAGTTCCTCTCCAGCTGGTATGAATAGAGTCCTGGATTGACGTGGCTCTTTCCTGGTGCTTGACCGGGGCTCAGTACCACTCCAGCTGGTATGAATAGAGGCCTGGATTTAATTGCCTCTTTCCTGGTGTGTGAGTGGGTCTCGGTAACACTGCAGCTGGTATTTATAGAGGTCTGGATTGATATTTCTCTTTCCTGGTGTGTGAATGGGACTCAGTACCACTCCAGTCGCTATCGATAGAGGCCTGGATCGAAATGGCTCTTCCCTGGTGTGTGAGTGGGGCTCAGTTCCACTCCAGCTGGTATTAACAGAGGCCTGGTTTGAATTGTCTCATCCCTGGTGTGTGAGTGGGACTCAGTACCACTCCAGCTGGTATTAATAGAGACCTGGATTTAATTGCCTCTTTCCTGGTGTGTCAGTGGGTCTCGGTACCACTCCAGCTGGTATTTATAGAGGCCTGGACTGAATTGGCTCGTTCCTGGTGTGTGAGTGGGTCTCGGTACCAATCCAGCTGGTATTAATAGAGGTCTGGACTGAATGGGCTCTTTCCTGTTGTGTGAATGGGGCTCAGTACCACTTCAGCTGGTATTAATAGAGCCCTGTATTTAATTGCCTCTTTCCTGGTGTGTGAGTGGGACTCGGTACCACTCCAGCTGGTACTAATAGAGACCTGGATTTAATTGTCTCTTTCCTGGTGTGTGAGTGGGTCTCGGTACCAATCCAGCTGGTATTAATAGAGGTCTGGATTGAATTGGCTCTTTCCTGGTGAGTGAGTGGGACTCAGTACCACTCCAGCTGGTGTTATTAGAGGTCTGGATTGAATTGGCTCTTTCCTGGTGTGTGAGTGGGGCTCAGTCCCACTCCAGCTGGTATTTATCGAGGCCTGGATTGAATTGACTCTTTCCTGGTGTGTGAGTGAGACTCAGTACCACTCCAGCTGGTATTTATAGAGGTCTGGATTGATTTGGCTCTTTCCTGGTGTTTGAGTGGGAATCAGGAACACTCCAGCTGGTATTAATAGAGGTCTGGATTGATTTGGCTCTTTCCTGGTGTTTGAGGTGGACTCAGTACCAATACAGCTGGTATTAATAGAGGTCTGGATTGATTTGGCTCTTTCCTGGTGTTTGAGGTGGACTCAGTACCACTCCAGCTGGTATTAATAGATGTCTGGATTGATTTGGCTCTTTCCTGGTGTTTGAGTGGGGCTCAGTCCCACTCCAGCTGGTATTTATCGAGGTGTGAATTGAATTGCCTCATTCCTGGTGTGTGAGTGGGACTCAGTACCACTCCGGCTGGTATTAATCGAGGTCTGGATTGATTTGGCTCTTTCCTGGTGTTTGAGTGGGTCTCAGTACCACTCCAGCTGGTATTAATAGAGGCCTGGATTGATTTGGCTCTTTCCTGGTGTTTGTTGTGGACTCAGTACCACTCCAGCTGGGATGAATAGAGGTCTGGATTGCTTTGGCTCTTTCCTGGTGTGTGAGTGGGACTCAGTACCACTCCAGCTGGTATTAGTAAAGGTCTGGATGGATTTGGCTCTTTCCTGGTGTTTGAGGTGGACTCAGTGCCACTCCAGCTGGTATTAATAGAGTTCCGGATTGATTTGGCTCTTTCCTGGCGTTTGAGGTGGTCTCAGTACCACTCCAGCTAGTATTAATAGAGGTCTGGATTGAATTGGCTCTTTCCTGGTGTTTGAGGTGGACTCAGTACCACTCCAGCTGGTATTAATAGAAGTCTGGATTGATTTGGCTTTTTCCTGGTGTTTGAGTGGGTCTCTGTACCACTCCGGCTGGTATTAATAGAGGTCTGGATTGATTTGGCACTTTCCTGGTGTGTGAGTGGGTCTCAGTACCACTCCAGCTGGTATTTATCGAGGTGTGGATTGATTTGGCTCTTTCCTGGTGTGTGAGTGGGTCTCAGTACCACTCCAGCTGGTATTTATCGAGGTGTGGATTGAATTGCCTCTTTCCTGCTGTGTGAGTGGGACTCAGTACCACTCCAGCTGGTATTAATAGAGGTCTGGATTGATTTGGCTCTTTCCTGGTGTTTGACTGGGATTCAGTACCACTCCAGCTGGTATTAATAGTGGTCTGGATTGATTTGGCTCCTTCCTGGTGAGTGAGTGGGGCTCAGTGCCACTCCAGCTGGTATTAATAGATGTCTGGATTGAATTGGCTCCTTCCTGGTGAGTGAGTGGGGCTCAGTACCACTCCAGCTGGTATTAATAGAGGCCTGGTTTGAATTGACTCTTTCCTGGTGTGTGAGTGGCTCTCAGTCCCACTCCAGTCGCTATTGATAGAGGCCTGGATCGAAATGGCTCTTCAATGGTGTGTGCGTGTGGCTCAGTACCTCTCCAGCCTGTATTAATAGAGGCCTGGTTTGAATTGACTCTTTCCTGGTGTGTGAGTGGGACTCAGTACCACTCCAGCTGGTATTAGTAGAGGTCTGGGTGGATTTGGCTCTTTCCTGGTGTTTGAGTTGGACTCAGTGCCACTCCAGCTGGTATTAATAGAGGTCCGGATTGATTTGGCTCTTTCCTGGCGTTTGAGGTGGTCTCAGTACCACTCCAGCTAGTATTAATAGAGGTCTGGATTGAATTGGCTCTTTCCTGGTGTTTGAGGTGGACTCAGTACCACTCCAGCTGGTATTAATAGAGGTCTGGATTGATTTGGCACTTTCCTGGTGTGTGAGTGGGTCTCAATACCACTCCAGCTGGTATTTATCGAGGTGTGGATTGATTTGGCTCTTTCCTGGTGTGTGAGTGGGTCTCAGTACCACTCCAGCTGGTATTTATCGAGGTGTGGATTGAATTGCCTCTTTCCTGCTGTGTGAGTGGGACTCAGTACCACTCCAGCTGGTATTAATAGAGGTCTGGATTGATTTGGCTCTTTCCTGGTGTTTGACTGGGATTCAGTACCACTCCAGCTGGTATTAATAGTGGTCTGGATTGATTTGGCTCCTTCCTGGTGAGTGAGTGGGGCTCAGTGCCACTCCAGCTGGTATTAATAGAGGTCTGGATTGAATTGGCTCCTTCCTGGTGAGTGAGTGGGGCTCAGTACCACTCCAGCTGGTATTAATAGAGGCCTGGTTTGAATTGACTCTTTCCTGGCGTGTGAGTGGCTCTCAGTCCCACTCCAGTCGCTATAGATAGAGACCTGGATCGAAATGGCTCTTCCCTGGTGTGTGCGTGTGGCTCAGTACCTCTCCAGCTGGTATTAATAGAGGCCTGGTTTGAATTGACTCTTTCCTGGTGTGTGAGTGGGACTCAGTGCCACTCCAGCTGGTATTCATGGAGACCTGGATTGAATTGCCTCTTGGCAGGTGTGTGAGTGGGACTCAGTACCACACCAGCTTGTATTCATAGAGGACTGGATTGAATTGGCTCCTTCCTGTTGAGTGAGTAGGACTCAGTACCACTCCAGCTGGTGTTAATAGAGGTCTGGATTGAATTGGCCCCTTCCTGGTGAGTGAGTCTGGCTCAGTACCACTCCAGCTGGGATGAATAGAGGTCTGTATTGATTTGGCTCTTTCCTGGTGAGTGAGTGGGGCTCAGTACCACTCCAGCTGGTGTTAATAGAGGTCTGGATTGAATTGGCCCATTCCTGGTGAGTGAGTCTGGCAAAGTACAACTCCAGCTGGTATTAATAGAGGTCTGGATCGAAATGGCTCTTTCCTGGTGTCTGAGTGGGTCTCAGTACCACTCCAGCTGGTATTAATAGAGGTCTGGATTGATTTGTCTCTTTCCTGCTGTGTGAGTGGGACTCAGTACCACACCAGCTTGTATTCATAGAGTTCTGTATTGAATTGGCTCTTTCCTGGTGAGTGAGTGGGACTCAGTACCACTCCAGCTGGTATGAATAGAGGTCTGGATTGAATTGCCTCTTTCCTGGTGTGTGAGAGGGACTCAGTACCACTCCAGCTGGTATTAAAAGAGGTCTGGATTGATTTGGCTCTTTCCTGGTGTTTGAGTGGGTCTCAGTACCACTCCAGCTGGTATGAATAGAGGTCTGGATTGAATTGACTCTTTCCTGGTGTGTGAGTGGGACTCAGTACCACTCCAGCTGGTATTAAGAGTTCTGGATTGAATTGAATCTTTCCTGGTGTGTGAGTGGGACTCAGTACCACTCCAGCTGGTATTAAAAGAGGTCTGAATTGATTTAGCTCTTTCAAGGTGTGTGAGTGGGACTCGGTCCCACTCCAGCTGGTATTTATCGAGGTGTGGATTGAATTGCCTCTTTCCTGGCGTTTGAGGTGGTCTCAGTACCACTCCAGTTGGTATTAATAGAGGTCTGGATTGAATTGGCTCTTTCCTGGTGTTTGAGGTGGACTCAGTCTCACTCCAGCTGGTATTAATAGAGGTCTGGATTGATTTGGCTTTTTCCTGGTGTTTGAGTGGGTCTCAGTACCACTCCAGCTGGTATTAATAGAGGTCTGGATTGATTTGGCTCTTTCCTGGTGTGTGAGTGGGTCTCAGTACCACTCCAGCTGGTATTAATCGAGGTGTGGATTGAATTGCCTCTTTCCTGCTCTGTGAGTGGGACTCAGTACCACTCCAGCTGGTATTAAAAGTGGTCTGGATTGATTTGGCTCCTTCCTGGTGAGTGAGTGGTGCTCAGTACCACTCCAGCTGGTACTAATAGAGGTCTGGATTGAATTGGCTCCTTCCTGGTGAGTGAGTGGGGCTCAGTACCACTCCAGCTGGTATTAATAGAGGTCTGGATTGAATTGGCTCTTTCCTGGTGAGTCCGTGGGACTCAGGTCCACTCCAGCTGGTATTAATAGTGGTCTGGATTGATTTGGCTCCTTCCTGGTGAGTGAGTGGGGCTCAGTACCACTCCAGCTGTTATTAATAGAGGTCTGGATCAAAATGGCTCTTCCCTGATGTGTGAGTGTGGCTCAGTACCTCTCCAGCTGGTATTAATAGAGGCCTGGTTTGAATTGACTCTTTCCTGGTGTGTGAGTGGGACTCAGTGCCACTCCAGCTGGTATTCATAGAGACCTGGATTGAATTGCCTCATAGCTGGTGTGTGAGTGGGACTCAGTACCACACCAGCTTGTATTCATTGAGATCTGGATTGAATTGGCTCCTTCCTGTTGAGTGAGTGGGACTCAGTACTACTCCATCTGGTATTAATAGAGGTCTGGTTTGAATTGGCCCCTTCCTGGTGAGTGAGTCTGGCTCAGTACCACTCCAGCTGGTATTAATAGAGGTCTGGATCGAAATGGCTCTTTCCTGGTGTTTGAGTGGGTTTCAGTACCACTCCAGCTGGTATTAATATAGGTCTGGATTGATTTGGCTCTTTCCTGGTGTGTGAGTGGGACTCAGTCCCACTCCAGCTGGTATTCATAGAGGTCTGGATTGAATTGGCTCTTTCCTTGTGTGTGAGTGGGACTCAGTACCACTCCAGCTGGTATTCATAGAGGTCTGGATTGAATTGGCTCGTTCCTGGTGTGTGTGGGGGACTCAGTTCCTCTCCAGCTTGTATTCATAGAGTTCTGTATTGAATTGACTCTTTCCTGGTGAGTGAGTGGGACTCAGTACCACTCCAGCTGGTATGAATAGAGGTCTGGATTGAATTGCCTCTTTCCTGGTGTGTGAGTGTGACTCAGTACCACTCCAGCTGGTATTAAAAGAGGTCTGGATTGATTTGGCTCTTTCCTGGTGTTTGAGTGGGTCTCAGTACCACTCCAGCTGGTATGAATAGAGGTCTGGATTGAATTGCCTCTTTCTTGGTGTGTGAGTGGGACTCAGTACCACTCCAGCTGGTATTAAAAGAGGTCTGGATTGAATTGACTCTTTCCTGGTGTGTGCGTGTGACTCAGTACCACTCCAGCTGGTATTAAAAGAGGTCTGGATTGATTTAGCTCTTTCCTGGTGTGTGAGTGGGACTCGGTCCCACTCCAGCTGGTATTTATCGAGGTGTGGATTGAATTGCCTCTTTCCTGGCGTTTGAGGTGGTATCAGTACCACTCCAGCTGGTATTAATAGAGGTCTGGATTGAATTGGCTCTTTCCTGGTGTTTGTGGTGGACTCAGTCCCACTCCAGCTGGTATTAATAGAGGTCTGGATTGATTTGGCTTTTTCCTGGTGTTTGAGTGGGTCTCAGTACTACTCCATCTGGTATTAATAGAGGTCTGGTTTGAATTGGCCCCTTCCTGGTGAGTGAGTCTGGCTCAGTACCACTCCAGCTGTTATTAATAGAGGTCAGGATCGAAATGGCTCTTCCCTGGTGTTTGAGTGGGTCTCAGTACCACTCCAGCTGGTATTAATATAGGTCTGGATTGATTTGGCTCTTTCCTGGTGTGTGAGTGGGACTCAGTCCCACTCCAGCTGGTATTCATAGAGGTCTGGATTGAATTGGCTCTTTCCTTGTGTGTGAGTGGGACTCAGTACCACTCCAGCTGGTATTCATAGAGGTCTGGATTGAATTGGCTCTTTCCTGGTGTGTGTGGGGGACTCAGTTCCTCTCCAGCTTGTATTCATAGAGTTCTGTATTGAATTGGCTCTTTCCTGGTGAGTGAGTGGGTCTCAGTACCACTCCAGCTGGTATGAATAGAGGTCTGGATTGAATTGCCTCTTTCCTGGTGTGTGAGTGGGACTCAGTACCACTCCAGCTGGTATTAAAAGAGGTCTGGATTGAATTGACTCTTTCCTGGTGTGTGAGTGGGACTCAGTACCACTCCAGCTGGTATTAAAAGAGGTCTGGATTGATTTAGCACTTTCCTGGTGTGTGAGTGGGACTCGGTCCCACTCCAGCTGGTATTTATCGAGGTGTGGATTGAATTGCCTCTTTCCTGGCGTTTGAGGTGGTCTCAGTACCACTCCAGCTGGTCTTAATAGAGGTCTGGATTGAATTGGCTCTTTCCTGGTGTTTGAGGTGGACTCAGTCCCACTCCAGCTGGTATTAATAGAGGTCTGGATTGATTTGGCTTTTTCCTCGTGTTTGAGTGGGTCTCAGTACCACTCCAGCTGGTATTAATAGAGGTCTGGATTGATTTGGCTCTTTCCTGGTGTGTGTGTGGGTCTCAGTACCACTCCAGCTGGTATTTATCGAGGTGTGGATTGATTTGGCTCTTTCCTGGTGTGTGAGTGGGACTCAGTACCACTCCAGCTGGTATTTATCGAGGTGTGGATTGAATTGCCTCTTTCCTGCTGTGTGAGTGGGACTCAGTACCACTCCAGCTGGTATTAATAGTGGTCTGGATTGATTTGGCTCCTTCCTGGTGAGTGACTGGTGCTCAGTACCACTCCAGCTGGTATTAATAGAGGTCTGGATTGAATTGGCTCCTTCCTGGTGAGTGAGTGGGGCTCAGTACCACTCCAGCTGGTATTAATAGAGGTCTGGATTGAATTGGCTCCATCCTGGTGAGTCCGTGGGACTCAGGTCCACTCCAGCTGGTATTAATAGAGGCCTGGTTTGAATTGACTCTTTCCTGGTGTGTGAGTGGCTCTCAGTCCCACTCCAGTCGCTATAGATAGAGGCCTGGATCGAAATGGCTCTTCCCTGGTGTGTGAGTGTGGCTCAGTACCTCTCCAGCTGGTATTAATAGAGGCCTGGTTTGAATTGAATCTTTCCTGGAGTGTGAGTGGGACTCAGTGCCACTCCAGCTGGTATTCATAGAGACCTGGATTGAATTGCCTCATAGC